>NC_040879.1:76415823-76422934 GCF_003676215.2 Rhopalosiphum maidis | reverse complement strand
TTTAACGTATATTACAAATTCAAATTTTTTATGGCTTATGAAACACTCAATTCTCAATTGAGTATCTTGAAACTTGACCACTAGAAAGAGAAAATGGATCTGATTTAGCATTAATACTTTCATACATTACATTTAAGCCAATGTTTCATAAACTCTATAAAACATGTTTTTATATGATAATTTTGACGTATATTATGAATTCCTATTTTAAATTTTTATAAACACTCAAGTCATATGTTAATCTCTTGAAACCTGACCACGAAGTAGAGAAAATGGATCTGATTTAGCATTAATTACATTCATACATAAATTTAAGCCATTGTTTCATAAACTCTATAAAACATGTTTTTATATGATAATTTAAACGTATATTACAAATTCAAATTTTTTATGGCTTATGAAACTCAATTCTCAATTGAGGATCTTGAAACATTGACCACTAGAAAGAAAATGGATCTGATTTAGCATTAATTACTTTCATACATAACATTTAAGCAATGTTTCATAAACTCTATAAACATGTTTTTATATGATAATTTAACGTATATTACAAATTCAAATTTTTTATGGCTTATGAAACACTCAATTCTCAATTGAGGATCTTGAAACTTGACCACTAGAAAGAGAAAATGGATCTGATTTAGCATTAATTACTTTCATACATACATTTAAGCCATTGTTTCATAAACTCTATAAACATGTTTTATATGATAATTTTAACGTATATTACAAATTCATTTTTTAATTGCTTATAAAATACTCAATTCTCATGTTAGTATCTTGAAACCTTGACCACTAGAAAGAGAATATGTTTCTTATTTAGCATTAATTACTTTCATACATTACATTTAAGCCAATGTTTCATAAACTCTATAAAACATGTTTTTATATGGTAAATTGACGTATTTTACAAATTCATTTTTTTAATGCTTATGAAACACTCAATTCTCATTAATTGACATGAAACCAACACATTGAATTAAGTAAATGATTCCTATTTAGTTATTAAACCATGTATTTCATTGATGCTGATACTTCATAAACACTATAAACATGCTTTTAAATGATAATGTTGATTCTGTTAAGAATTCATATTTTTAACTGCTTATGAAACAATCAATTCTCAATTAATTCTCCACCGATTTTACATATTTAACTGAAAACATTTTTTTCAGATTGCAGTGCAGCAGTTCACTCAAGGCTTGCTGAGACAGGAATTTGCATTCATACCACTTTGGGAAAGTGTCAACATCTTATTTTAAAAATACAATAGAAGATATCGATAATAATATTGGATTAATGCAATGTGTGTGTAATGGTTATTGATCATATTTGATAGCAACTTAATATTAGTGAAACAAACAATTAGTATCATGAAACCAAGACCAATGAATTGAGTAAATGATTCTTATTTAGGATTATTAACTTCCAATATTTCATTTAAGCTGATACCTCATAAACACTATAAAACATGTTTATATAATAATTTTAACGTATATTACAAATTCAAATTTTTTATGGCTTATGAAACACTCAATTCTCAATTGAGATCTTGAAACTTTGACCACTAAAAAGAGAAAATGGATCTGATTTAGCATTAATTACTTTCATACATTACATTTAAGCCAATGTTTTATAAACTCTATAAAACATGTTTTATATGATAGTTTAATGTATATTACAAATTAAATTTTATGGCTTATGAAACACTCAATTCTCAATTAATGACTTGAAACCAACACCATGAATTAAGTAAATGATTCCTATTTAGCTTAATTACTTCCATGTATTTCATTGATGCTGATACTTCATAAACACTATAAAACATGTTTTTATATAATAATTTTAACGTATATTACAAATTCAAATTTTTTATGGCTTATGAAACACTCAATTCTCAATTGAGTATCTTGAAACTTGACCACTAGAAAGAGAATGGATCTGATTTAGCATTAATTACTTTCATACATAACATTTAAGCCATTGTTTCATAAACTCTATAAAACATGTTTTTTATCATAATTTAACGTATATTACAAATTCAAATTTTTTATGGCTTATGAAACACTCAATTCTCAATGAGTATCTTGAAACTTTGACCACTAGAAAGAGAAAATGGATCTGATTTAGCATTAATTACTTTCATACATTACATTTAAGCCAATGTTTTATAAACTCTATAAAACATGTTTTTGTATAATAATTTTGACGTATATTATGAATTCCTATTTAAATTTTTATAGAACAGTCAATCATATGTTAATCTCTTAAAACCCTGACCACTAGATAGAGAAAATGGATCTGATTTAGCATTAATTAATTCATACATTACATTAAGCCAATGTTCATAACTCTATATAAAACATGTTTTATATCATAATTTTAACGTATATTACAAATTCAAATTTTTTATGGCTTATGAAACACTCAATTCTCAATGAGTATCTTGAAACTTTGACCACTAGAAAAGAGAAAATGGATCTGATTTAGCATTAATTACTTTCATACATTACATTTAAGCCAATGTTTCATAAACTCTATAAACATGTTTTGTATATATTTTGACGTATATTACAAATTCCTATTTAAATTTTTTATTAGAACACTCAATTCATATGTTAATCTCTTAAAACCCTGACCACTAGATAGAGAAAATGGATCTGATTTAGCATTAATTAATTCATACATTACATTAAAGCCAATGTTTCATAAACTCTATAAAACATGTTTTTTTATGATAATTTGACGTATATTACAAATTCAAAATTTTTATGGCTTATGAAACACTCAATTCTCAATTGAGTTCTTGAAACTTGACCACTAGAAGAGAAAATGGATCTGATTTAGCATTAATACTTCATACATAACATTTAAGCCATTGTTTCATAAACTATATAAAACATTTTTATATGATTAATTTATTGTATATTACAAATTCAAATTTTTATGGCTTATGAAACACTCAATTCTCAATTGAGGATCTTGAAACTTTGACCACTAGAAAGAGAAAATGGATCTGATTTAGCATTAATTACTTTCATACATAACATTTAAGCCATTGTTTCATAAACTCTATAAAACATGTTTTTATATGATAATTTGACGTATATTATGAATTCCTATTTTTAAATTTTTTATACAACAGTCAAGTCATAGTTAATCTCAAAAACCCTGACCACTAGATAGAGAAAATGGATCTGATTTAGCATTAATTACATTCATACATTACATTAAGCCAATGTTTCATAAACACTATAAGACATGCTTTTATATGATAATTTAACGTATATTACAAATTCAAATTTTTTATGGCTTATGAAACACTCAATTCTCAATTGAGATCTTGAAACTTTGACCACTAGAAAGAGAAAATGGATCTGATTTAGCATTTTACTTTCATACATAACATTTAAGCCATTGTTTCATAAACTCTATAAACATGTTTTTATATGATTAATTTAACGTATATTATGAATTCCTATTTTAAATTTTTTATACAACAGTCAAGTCAATGTAATATCTTAAAACCCTGACCACTAGATAGAGAATGGATCTGATTTAGCATTAATTACTTCATACATAACATTTAAGCCATTGTTTCATAAACTCTATAAAACATGTTTTTATATGATTAATTTAATGTATATTACAAATTCAAATTTTTTATGGCTTATGAAACACTCAATTCTCAATTGAGGATCTTGAAACATTGACCACTAGAAAGAGAAAATGGATCTGATTTAGCATTAATTACTTTCATACATAACATTTAAGCCAGTTTCATAAACTCTATAAAACATGTTTTTATATGATTAATTTAATGTATATTACAAATTCAAATTTTTTATGGCTTATGAAACACTCAATACTCATTGAGGATCTTGAAACATTGACCACTAGAAAGAGAAAATGGATCTGATTTAGCATTAATTACTTTCATACATAACATTTAAGCCATTGTTCATAAACTCTATAAAACATGTTTTATATGATAATTTTAACGTATATTACAAATTCATTTTTTTAATTGCTTATAAATACTCAATTCTCATGTTAGTATCTTGAAACCTTCACCACTAGAAAGAGAATATGTTTCTTATTAGCATTAATTACTTCATACATTACATTTAAGCCAATACTTCATAAACACTATAAAACATGTTTTTATATGGTAAATTTGGCGTATTTTACAAATTCATTTTTTTATTGCTTATAAATACTCAATTCTCATGTAGTATCTTGAAACCTTCACCACTAGAAGAGAATATGTTTCTTATTTAGCATTAATTACTTTCATACATTACATTTAAGCCAATGTTTCATAAACTCTATAAAACATGTTTTTATATGGTAAATTTGACGTATTTTACAAATTCATTTTTTAATTGCTTATAAAATACTCAATTCTCATGTTAGTATCTTTAAACCTTGACCACTAGATTGAGAAATAGTTCTAATTTAGCATTAATAACTATCATACATTTCATTTGCCAATGTTTCATAAATTCTATAAAACTTTTTTATATGATAATTTGGAGTATATTTAAATTCAAATTTTTTATGGCTTATGAAACACTCAATTCTCATTTAATTGACATGAAACCAACACCATTGAATTAAGTAAATGATTCCTATTTAGCTTTATTAACTTCCATGTATTTCATTGATGCTGATACTTCATAAACACTTTAAAACATGCTTTTAAATGATAATGTTGATCTTTTAAGAATTCATATTTTTAAATGCTTATGAAACAATCAATTCTCAATTAATTCTCCACCGATTTACATATTTAACTGAAAACATTTTTTTCAGATTGCAGTGCAGCAGTTCACTCAAGGCTTGCTGAGACAGGAATTTGCATTCATACCACTTGGAAAGTGTCAACATCTATTTTGAAAATACATAGAAGATATCGATAATAATATTGGATTAATGCAATGTGTGTGTAATGGTATTGATCATAATTGATAGCAACTTAATATTAGTGAAACAAACAATTAGTATCATGAAACCAAGACCAATGAATTGAGTAAATGATTCTTATTTAGGATTATTAACTTCCAAGTAATTCATTCATTTAGCTGATACCTCATAAACACTATAAAACTTGTTTTTATATAATAATTTTAACGTATATTACAAATTCAAATTTTTTATGGCTTATGAAACACTCAATTCTCAATTGAGGATCTTGAAACATTGACCACTAGAAAGAGAAAATGGATCTGATTTAGCATTAATTACTTTCATACATAACATTTAGCCATTGTTTCATAAACACTATAAAAATGTTTTTATATGTTAAATTTGGCGTATTTTACAAATTCATTTTTTAATTGCTTTAAAATACTCAATTCTCATGTTAGTATCTTGAAACCTTGACCACTAGAAAGAGAATGGTTTTATAGCATTAATTACTTTCATACATTACATTTAAGCCAATGTTTCATAAACTCTATAAAACATGTTTTTATATGGTAAATTTGACGTATTTACAAATTCATTTTTTTAATTGCTTATGAAACACTCAATTCTCATTTATTGACATGAAACCAACACCATTGAATTAAGTAAATGATCCTATTTAGCTTTATTAACTTCCATGTATTCATTGATGCTGATACTTCATAAACACTATATAAACATGCTTTTAAATGATAATGTTGATTCATGTTAAGAATTCATATTTTTAACTGCTTATGAAACAATCAATTCTCAATTAATTCTCCACGATTTTACATATTTAATGAAAACATTTTTCAGATTGCAGTGCAGCAGTTCACTCAAGGCTTGCTGAGACAGGAATTGCATTCATACCACTTTGGAAAGTGTCAACATCTTATTTTAAAAATACAATAGAAGATATCGATAATAATATTGGATTAATGCAATGTGTGTGTAATGGTTATTGATCATATTTGATAGCAATTAATATTAGTGAAACAAACAATTAGTATCATGAAACCAAGACCAATGAATTGAGTAAATGATTCTTATTTAGGATTATTAACTTCCAATTATTCATTTAAGCTGATACCTCATAAACACTATAAACATGTTTTTATATAATAATTTTAACGTATATTACAAATTCAATTTTTTATGGCTTATGAAACACTCAATTCTCAATTGAGTATCTTGAAACTTTGACCACTAAAAAGAGAAAATGGATCTGATTTAGCATTAATTACTTTCATACATTACATTTAAGCCAATGTTTATAAACTCTATAAAATATGTTTTTATATGATAATTTTAATGTATATTACAAATTTAAATTTTTATGGCTTATGAAACACTCAATTCTCAATTAATTGACATGAAACCAACCCATTGAATTAAGTAAATGATTCCTATTTAGCTTATTACTTCCATGTATTTCATTGATGCTGACTTCATAACACTATAAAACATGTTTTTATATAATAATTTTAACGTATATTACAAATTCAAATTTTTTATGGCTTATGAAACACTCAATTCTCAATTGAGGATCTTGAAACTTGACCACTAGAAAGAGAAAATGGATCTGATTTAGCATTAATTACTTTCATACATAACATTTAAGCCATGTTTCATAAACTCTATAAAACATGTTTTTATATATAATTTTAACGTATATTACAAATTCAAATTTTTATGGCTTATGAAACACTCAATTCTCAATGAGTATCTTGAAACTTGACCACTAGAAAGAGAAAATGGATCTGATTTAGCATTAATTACTTTCATACATTACATTAAGCCAATGTTATAAACTCTATAAAACATGTTTTATATAATAATTTTGACGTATATATGAATTCATTTTTAAATTTTATAGAACACTCAAGTCATATGTTAATCTCTTAAAACCCTGACCACTAGATAGAGAAAATGGATCTGATTTAGCATTAATTACATTCATACATTACATTAAAGCCAATGTTTCATAAACTCTATAAAACATGTTTTTATATATAATTTTAACGTATATTACAAATTCAAATTTTTTATGGCTTATAACACTCAATTCTCAATTGAGTATCTTGAAACTTTGACCACTAGAAGAGAAAATGGATCTGATTTAGCATTAATTACTTTCATACATTACATTAAGCCAATGTTT
>NC_040879.1:76393295-76415723 GCF_003676215.2 Rhopalosiphum maidis | reverse complement strand
TTTATATGATAATTTTAACGTTTATTACAAATTCAAATTTTTTGTGGCTTATGAAACAGCAATTCTCATTGAGTATCTTGAAACTTTGACCACTACAAAGAGAAAATGGATCTGATTTAGCATAATTACTTTCATACATACATTTAAGCCATTGTTTCATACTCTATAAACATGTTTTTATATGATAATTTTTAACGTATATTACAAATTCAAATTTTTATGGCTTTTGAACACTCAATTCTCAATAATTGACATTAAACCAACACTATTGAATTAAGTAAATGATTCTATTTAGCTTTATTAACTTCCATGTATTTCATTGATGCTGATACTTCATAAACACTATAAACATGCTTTTAAATGATAATGTTGATTAGTAATAAAATTCATAGTTTTAACTGCTTATGAAACAATCAATTCTCAATTAATTCTCCACCGATTTTACATATTTAACTGAAAACATTTTTTTCAGATTGCAGTGCAGCAGTTCAGTCAGGCTTGCTGAGACAGGAATTTGCATTCATACCACTTTGGAAAGTGTCAACATCTTATTTTGAAAATACACTAGAAGATATCAATAATAATATTAGATTTATGCAATGTGTGTGTAATGGTTATTGAACATAATTGATAGCAACATATTTAGTGAAACAAACAATTAGTATCATGAAACCAAGACCAATGAATTCAGTAAATGATTCTTATTTAGGATTATTAACTTCCAAGTATTTCATTTAAGCTGATACCTCATAAACACTATAAACATGTTTTTATATAATAATTTTAACGTATATTACAAATTCAAATTTCTTATGGCTTATGAAACACTCAATTCTCAATTGAGGATCTTGAAACTTTGACCACTAGAAAGAGAAAATGGATCTGATTTAGCATTAATTTCTTCATATATTACATTTAAGCCAATGTTTCATAAACTCTATAAAACATGTTTTTATATGATAATTTTAACGTATATTACAAATTCAAATTTTTATGGCTTATGAAACACTCAATTCTCAATTGAGGATCTTGAAATTTTGACCACTAGAAAGAAAATGGATCTGATTTGCATTAATTACTTTCATACATTACATTTAAGCCCATGTTTCATAAACCTATAAAACATGTTTTATATGATAATTTTAACGTATATTTCAATTTCAAATTTTTTATGGCTGGAAACACTCAATTCTCAATTAATTGACATGAAACTAACACTATTGAATTAAGTAAATGATTCCTATTTAGCTTTATTAACTTCCATGTATTTCATTGATGCTGATACTTCATAAACACTATAAACATGCTTTTAAATGATAATGTTGATTCGTAGTAATAAGAATTCATATTTTTAAACTGCTTATGAAACAATCAATTCTCAATTAATTCTCCACCGATTTTACATATTTAACTGAAAACATTTTTTCAGATTGCAGTGCAGCAGTTCAGTCAAGGCTTGCTGAGACAGGAATTCGCATTCATACCACTTTGGAAAGTGTCAACATCTTATTTTGAAAATAACTAGAAGATATCAATAATAATATTAGATTTATGCAATGTGTGTGTAATGGTTATTGAACATAATTGATAGCAACATAATATTAGTGAAACAACAATTAGTATCATGAACCAAGACCAATGAATTCAGTAAATGATTCTTATTTAGGATTATTAACTTCCAAGTATTTCATTTAGCTGAAACCTCATAAACCTATAAAACATGTTTTTATATAATAATTTTAACGTATATTACCAATTCAAATTCTTATGGCTTATGAAACACTCAATTCTCAATTGAGGATCTTGAAACTTTGACCACTAGAAAGAGAAAATGGATCTGATTTAGCAATTATTACTTTCATACATAACATTTAAGCCATTGTTTCATATACTCTATAAAACATGTTTTTATATGATAATTTTAACGTATATTACAATTCAAATTTTTTGTGGCTTATGAAACAGTCAATTCTCATTGAGTATCTTGAAACTTTGACCACTACAAAGAGAAAATGGATCTGATTAAGGAATTATTACTTTCATACATAACATTTAAGCCATTGTTTCATAAACTCTATAAAACATGTTTTTATATGATAATTTAACGTATATTACAAATTCAAATTTTTATGGTTTATGAAACACTCAATTCTCAATTATTGACATGAAACCAACACTATTGAATTAAGTAAATGATTCCTATTTAGCTTTATTAACTTACATGTATTTCATTGATGCTGATACTTCATAAACACTATAAACATGCTTTTAAATGATAATGTTGATTCGTAATAAGAATTCATATTTTTAACTGCTTATGAAACAATCAATTCTCAATTAATTCTCCACCGATTTTACATATTTAACTGAAAACATTTTTTTCAGATTGCAGTGCAGCAGTTCAGTCAAGGCTTGCTGAGACAGGAATTTGCATTCATACCACTTTGGGAAAGTGTCACATCTTATTTGAAAATATACTAGAAGATATCAATAATAATATTAGATTTATGCAATGTGTGTGTAATGGTTATTGAACATAATTGATAGCAACATAATATTAGTGAAACAAACAATTTGTATCATGAAACCAAGACCAATGAATTCAGTAATTGATTCTATTTAGGATTATTAAATTCCAAGTATTTCATTTAAGCTGATACCTCATAAACTCAATAAAACATGTTTTTATATGATAATTTTACGTATATGAAAAATTCAAATTTTTTATGGCTTATGAAACACTCAATTCTCAATTGAGTATCTTGAAACTTTGACCACTAGAAAGAGAAAATGGATCTGATTAGCATTAATTACTTCATACATACATTTAAGCCAATGTTTCATAAACTCTATAGAACATATTATTAGATGATAATTTTAACGTATATGAAAAATTCAAATTTTTATGGCTTATGAAACACTCAATTCTCAATTGAGTATCTTGAAACTTTGACCACTACAAGAGAAAATGGATCTGATTTAGCATTAATTACTTTCATACATTACATTTAAGCCATTGTTTCATATACTCTATAAAACATGTTTTTATATGATAATTTTAACGTTTATTACAAATTCAAATTTTTTGTGGCTTATGAAACAGTCAATTCTCAATTGAGTATCTTGAAACTTTGACCACTACAAAGAGAAAATGGATCTGATTTAGCATTAATTACTTTCATACATTACATTTAAGCCATTGTTTCATAAACTCTATAAACATGTTTTTATATGATAATTTTAACGTATATTACAAATTCAAATTTTTTATGGCTTATTGAACACTCAATTCTCAATTAATTGACATTAAACCAACACTATTGAATTAAGTAAATGATTCCTATTTAGCTTTATTAACTTCCATGTATTTCATTGATGCTGATACTTCATAAACACTATAAACATGCTTTTAAATGATAATGTTGATTAGTAATAAGAATTCATAGTTTTAACTGCTTATGAAACAATCAATTCTCAATTAATTCTCCACCGATTTACATATTTAACTGAAAACATTTTTTTCAGATTGCAGTGCAGCAGTTCAGTCAAGGCTTGCTGAGACAGGAATTTGCATTCATACCACTTTGGGAAAGTGTCAACATCTTATTTTGAAAATACACTAGAAGATATCAATAATAATATTAGATTTATGCAATGTGTGTGTAATGGTTATTGAACATAATTGATAGCAACATAATATTAGTGAAACAAACAATTAGTATCATGAAACCAAGACCAATGAATTCAGTAAATGATTCTTATTAGGATTATTAACTTCCAAGTATTTCATTTAAGCTGATACCTCATAAACACTATATAACATGTTTTTATATAATAATTTTAACGTATATTACAAATTCAAATTTCTTATGGCTTATGAAACACTCAATTCTCAATTGAGGATCTTGAAACTTTGACCACTAGAAAGAGAAAATGGATCTGATTTAGCATTAATTTCTTTCATATATTACATTTAAGCCAATGTTTCATAAACTCTATAAAACATGTTTTTATATGATAATTTTAACGTATATTACAAATTGAAATTTCTTATGGCTTATGAAACACTCAATTCTCAATTGAGGATCTTGAAATTTTGACCACTAGAAAGAGAAAATGGATCTGATTTAGCATTAATTACTTTCATACATTACATTTAAGCCAATGTTTCATAAACTCTATAAAACATGATTTTATATGATAATTTTAACGTATATTTCAATTTCAAATTTTTTATGGCTTATGAAACACTCAATTCTCAATTAATTGACATGAAACTAACACTATTGAATTAAGTAAATGATTCCTATTTAGCTTTATTAACTTCCATGTATTTCATTGATGCTGATACTTCATAAACACTATAAACATGCTTTTAAATGATAATGTTGATTAGTAGTAATAAGAATTCATAGTTTTAACTGCTTATGAAACAATCAATTCTCAATTAATTCTCCACCGATTTTACATATTTAACTGAAAACATTTTTTTCAGATTGCAGTGCAGCAGTTCAGTCAAGGCTTGCTGAGACAGGAATTCGCATTCATACCACTTTGGGAAAGTGTCAACATCTTATTTTGAAAATAAACTAGAAGATATCAATAATAATATTAGATTTATGCAATGTGTGTGTAATGGTTATTGAACATAATTGATAGCAACATAATATTAGTGAAACAAACAATTAGTATCATGAAACCAAGACCAATGAATTCAGTAAATGATTCTTATTTAGGATTATTAACTTCCAAGTATTTCATTTAAGCTGAAACCTCATAAACACTATAAAACATGTTTTTATATAATAATTTTAACGTATATTACAAATTCAAATTTCTTATGGCTTATGAAACACTCAATTCTCAATTGAGGATCTTGAAACTTTGACCACTAGAAAGAGAAAATGGATCTGATTTAGCAATTATTACTTTCATACATAACATTTAAGCCATTGTTTCATATACTCTATAAAACATGTTTTTATATGATAATTTTAACGTATATTACAAATTCAAATTTTTTGTGGCTTATGAAACAGTCAATTCTCAATTGAGTATCTTGAAACTTTGACCACTACAAAGAGAAAATGGATCTGATTAAGGAATTATTACTTTCATACATAACATTTAAGCCATTGTTTCATAAACTCTATAAAACATGTTTTTATATGATAATTTTAACGTATATTACAAATTCAAATTTTTTATGGTTTATGAAACACTCAATTCTCAATTAATTGACATGAAACCAACACTATTGAATTAAGTAAATGATTCCTATTTAGCTTTATTAACTTACATGTATTTCATTGATGCTGATACTTCATAAACACTATAAACATGCTTTTAAATGATAATGTTGATTCGTAATAAGAATTCATATTTTTAACTGCTTATGAAACAATCAATTCTCAATTAATTCTCCACCGATTTTACATATTTAACTGAAAACATTTTTTTCAGATTGCAGTGCAGCAGTTCAGTCAAGGCTTGCTGAGACAGGAATTTGCATTCATACCACTTTGGGAAAGTGTCAACATCTTATTTTGAAAATATACTAGAAGATATCAATAATAATATTAGATTTATGCAATGTGTGTGTAATGGTTATTGAACATAATTGATAGCAACATAATATTAGTGAAACAAACAATTTGTATCATGAAACCAAGACCAATGAATTCAGTAATTGATTCTTATTTAGGATTATTAAATTCCAAGTATTTCATTTAAGCTGATACCTCATAAACTCAATAAAACATGTTTTTATATGATAATTTTAACGTATATGAAAAATTCAAATTTTTTATGGCTTATGAAACACTCAATTCTCAATTGAGTATCTTGAAACTTTGACCACTAGAAAGAGAAAATGGATCTGATTTAGCATTAATTACTTTCATACATTACATTTAAGCCAATGTTTCATAAACTCTATAGAACATATTATTAGATGATAATTTTAACGTATATGAAAAATTCAAATTTTTTATGGCTTATGAAACACTCAATTCTCAATTGAGTGTCTTGAAACTTTGACCACTACAAAGAGAAAATGGATCTGATTTAGCATTAATTACTTTCATACATTACATTTAAGCCATTGTTTCATATACTCTATAAAACATGTTTTTATATGATAATTTTAACGTTTATTACAAATTCAAATTTTTTGTGGCTTATGAAACAGTCAATTCTCAATTGAGTATCTTGAAACTTTGACCACTACAAAGAGAAAATGGATCTGATTTAGCATTAATTACTTTCATACATTACATTTAAGCCATTGTTTCATAAACTCTATAAAACATGTTTTTATATGATAATTTTAACGTATATTACAAATTCAAATTTTTTATGGCTTATTGAACACTCAATTCTCAATTAATTGACATTAAACCAACACTATTGAATTAAGTAAATGATTCCTATTTAGCTTTATTAACTTCCATGTATTTCATTGATGCTGATACTTCATAAACACTATAAACATGCTTTTAAATGATAATGTTGATTAGTAATAAGAATTCATAGTTTTAACTGCTTATGAAACAATCAATTCTCAATTAATTCTCCACCGATTTTACATATTTAACTGAAAACATTTTTTTCAGATTGCAGTGCAGCAGTTCAGTCAAGGCTTGCTGAGACAGGAATTTGCATTCATACCACTTTGGGAAAGTGTCACATCTTATTTTGAAAATACACTAGAAGATATCAATAATAATATTAGATTTATGCAATGTGTGTGTAATGGTTATTGAACATAATTGATAGCAACATAATATTAGTGAAACAAACAATTAGTATCATGAAACCAAGACCAATGAATTCAGTAAATGATTCTTATTTAGGATTATTAACTTCCAAGTATTTCATTTAAGCTGATACCTCATAAACACTATATAACATGTTTTTATATAATAATTTTAACGTATATTACAAATTCAAATTTCTTATGGCTTATGAAACACTCAATTCTCAATTGAGGATCTTGAAACTTTGACCACTAGAAAGAGAAAATGGATCTGATTTAGCATTAATTCTTTCATATATTACATTTAAGCCAATGTTTCATAAACTCTATAAAACATGTTTTTATATGATAATTTTAACGTATATTACAAATTGAAATTTCTTATGGCTTATGAAACACTCAATTCTCAATTGAGGATCTTGAAATTTTGACCACTAGAAAGAGAAAATGGATCTGATTTAGCATTAATTACTTTCATACATTACATTTAAGCCAATGTTTCATAAACTCTATAAAACATGATTTTATATGATAATTTTAACGTATATTTCAATTTCAAATTTTTTATGGCTTATGAAACACTCAATTCTCAATTAATTGACATGAAACTAACACTATGAATTAAGTAAATGATTCCTATTTAGCTTTATTAACTTCCATGTATTTCATTGATGCTGATACTTCATAAACACTATAAACATGCTTTTAAATGATAATGTTGATTAGTAGTAATAAGAATTCATAGTTTTAACTGCTTATGAAACAATCAATTCTCAATTAATTCTCCACCGATTTTACATATTTAACTGAAAACATTTTTTTCAGATTGCAGTGCAGCAGTTCAGTCAAGGCTTGCTGAGACAGGAATTCGCATTCATACCACTTTGGGAAAGTGTCAACATCTTATTTTGAAAATAAACTAGAAGATATCAATAATAATATTAGATTTATGCAATGTGTGTGTAATGGTTATTGAACATAATTGATAGCAACATAATATTAGTGAAACAAACAATTAGTATCATGAAACCAAGACCAATGAATTCAGTAAATGATTCTTATTTAGGATTATTAACTTCCAAGTATTTCATTTAAGCCAATGTTTCATAAACTCTATAAAACATGTTTTTATATAATAATTTTAACGTATATTACAAATTCAAATTTATTATGGCTTATGAAACACTCAATTCTCAATTTAGTATCTTTAAACTTTTACCACTAGAAAGAGAATATGGATCTGATTTAGCATTAATTAATATCATACATTACATTTAAGCCAATGTTTCATAAACTCTATAAAACATGTTTTTATATGATAATTTTAACGTTTATGACAAATTCAAATTTTTTATGGCTTATGAAACACTCAATTCTCAATTGAGTATCTTGAAACTTTCACCACTAGAAAGAGAAAATGGATCTGATTTAGCATTAATTACTTTCATACATTACATTTAAGCTAATGTTTCATAAACTCTATAGAACATATTATTAGATGATAATTTTAACGTATATGAAAAATTCAAATTTTTTATGGTTTATGAAACACTCAATTCTCAATTGAGTATCTTGAAACTTTGACCACTACAAAGAGAAAATGGATCTGATTTAGCATTAATTACTTTCATACATTACATTTAAGCCATTGTTTCATAAACTCTATAAAACATGTTTTTATATTATAATTTTAACGTATATTACAAATTCAAATTTTTTATGGCTTATTGAACACTCAATTCTCAATTAATTGACATTAAACCAACACTATTGAATTAAGTAAATGATTCCTATTTAGCTTTATTAACTTCCATGTATTTCATTGATGCTGATACTTCATAAACACTATAAACATGCTTTTAAATGATAATGTTGATTCGTAATATGAATTCATATTTTTAACTGTTTATGAAACAATCAATTCTCAATTAATTCTCCACCGATTTTACATATTTAACTGAAAACATTTTTTTCAGATTGCAGTGCAGCAGTTCACTCAAGGCTTGCTGAGACAGGAATTCGCATTCATACCACTTTGGGAAAGTGTCAACATCTTATTTTGAAAATACACTAGAAGATATCAATAATAATATTAGATTTATGCAATGTGTGTGTAATGGTTATTGAACATAATTGATAGCAACATAATATTAGTGAAACAAACAATTAGTATCATGAAACCAAGACCAATGAATTCAGTAAATGATTCTTATTTAGGATTATTAACTTCCAAGTATTTCATTTAAGCCAATGTTTCATAAACTCTATAAAACATGTTTTTATATAATAATTTTAACGTATATGAAAAATTCAAATTTTTTATGGCTTATGAAACACTCAATTCTCAATTGTGTATCTTGAAACTTTGACCACTAGAAAGAGAAAATGGATCTGATTTAGCATTAATTACTACCATGTATTTCATTGATGCTGATACTTCATAAACATTATAAAACTTGGTTTTATATGATTATTTTGACTCGTGTTATAAATTCATATTTTTAATTGCTTATGAAACAATCAATTCTCGAGTTAGTGTCATGAAACCCTTACCATTAGATTACGAAAACAATTCTAATTATCCATTAATAATTTTCATAAATTTTATTTAAGTTGATACTTCATTAACACTATAAAATATCCTTTTATATGATAATTTTGAATCGAATTATAAATTCATATTTTCAAGTGCTTATAAAACACTGTATTCTCAAGTTATTCTCCACCAATTTTACAGATTTAATTGACTGTGTTTTTTCAGATGGCAGTAAAGCAGATCTTTTAAGGCTTGTTGAAACATGAATTAACATTTTTACCACTTTGAAAAGTTTCAACATCCTACATTTATAATGGACTAGAAGATTCCGATAAATTTAATAATTTTATGCAATTCACTTTTATTATTTTATAGTTAAATTCATTTTTATTAGAAATAAAATGCATTTCAAAGGCCAATAAATGTATAAAATGTAATAATATATTCTAAAATTTTTATATGCCCACGTATATTTTTCAATTATAAATCATTAGTGATCGTTGTTGCTATATTTGATTTCAATGAAATTTGAACTTGAAATGTGTATAACAAATAATTATCTTTTTACATATCTAGATTTTATGATTTTAATCTTATGAACTACAACTACTTATGAAAAATCATGTATAACATTGTCAAAACTTAAAAATACAGGACAGACTACTTTTAACGAGAAAAGAGTTATTTTTTTTTGTTTTGTGATTGTGATAAATATCAAAATAAAGGTTTTCAATACCTACTTATAAAAAAAATGTATGACTTATGAGTAAAGTTTATGGACATTTGTGATCTTTTTTTTTGTTTATATTTTCAAAAATATTAGTGATCATAATATATTCATATGGTTAATTAATATAGGCAGTTTGTCGTATCCTTTTTTTTATCAATAGAAGGGGTCTATATAGGCAAATTTTATACGATTTAATTATTTTTGAAACATAGAATATTGGTAGATTCTTCTAATATTCTATCTCTATGATATAATTTATTTTATTAATTATTTTATCTTACAGTACACCTCAAATAGTTAAATTGAGCGCATTATGTATTTATTATATTGTCATGCAGATTTGAAGGTGTTTTGTATAGGCAACCCTACTGCACTTTCAAAATTTTCAATATTATTCCTCACAAACCATTGCATATTATATAAAAATTATCTACTCATTTATGACTTTGTTACAGTGTAACTGTCCAAATTCTGAATTTTTCATAAATTTTTGTGTTAAAACTCAATTTATTATTAGTTATTACGTTATCCAAAACTCCAAAACTAAATCCTTAATACTGGCCCCTTTGGATAAAATGTTCAAAGACCGAGACAAATTCGTCCCTAGATGCGTCTTCCAATTAGTAAAAGTTTTTCAACTCAATTATTTAGACGGTAAATGATGATTTAAATGTGCAGTTTAAAAAAAAAATTGGCAGGAAATTTGGTTTTAGCAATTTTAATTTGAAAATTGAAATTCAAAATTCTTTAGAACAGAAATTTGATCTCGAGGTGTCACTGCGTTGAACCTCTAAGATTTCGAAACGAAACAACCAATATTAAAAGTGTTAGTATTTCAATTTGAATCTCAAAATCTATAGATGAATATCATAACAACTGATTATATCATGTGTTGAAATAACGAGTTGTAAAATGCAAAGTTTTAGAAAAGTTATGTTCTACAATATAAAACTTTTTTAAATATTTATTTTATTTACTTACTGCAAGTTTGCATATATAATTATATGTTTCAGTAATAAAAGTTTAACATCACCCTAAACGGTATGATAATACTGAACCTTCTACATTTTAATTACCAAAAGCAACAAAAAAACTATAAAAAATTACGACTCGGTACAATTTGAAACGAAATATATTCACAAATTGCAAACGTCCAAGTCATATAATATTCTATGTAAATAAAACAACTATATTACTTATTATACGTAGGTACAAGTTACAAAAGGTAGACTTTAAACATTTTTGCAATAGCGTAAATATTCTTAATTTCGCAGTGTGTTTCATCATTATCTATGATTAGTACTATTATTATGTATAAAGTTATAAGTCACTGGAATCCCTCTTCTCCAAGACTGGATAAAAATACAATTCAAAAACTTTCATGCAAATCTCAATACATCTGATGGCGCACGGTTCTACAACCTGGGAAATAAAAAACGAAAAATCGGCGTTTAAAACCACGTCTACCCCAAGATCTCCTTCTATCACAGTCAAGCGAAGACGAAGATCGATTTTAAATTACCACTAATAAATAAATATTAACTAACATTAGCATGTATATCACTATATCACTAACTAAAAATATTAGTAATTGTAATTTGTTATTTGTAATTGAACACGTTAGTAAACTTGTAATAGCATGATAAAATGCTGAAACATTTTAATTTTAATAAATAAATAAAAAAAAAATACTTTATAAGTACTGTATATTTGCATAAATATTGTTTCCCTCAAATATATTTTTGAAAAACCTTAGTGGTCGTTCGACGCGTTTGAAACTCAAGATTCTGGTATTTTGGATGATGCTGATCAAAAGCGGTATCTGTCGTGGACACCGTAAATGCCGTATTTACCCCACATTGGGGTCTTGGAATTCCGAAATTTGAATTTTTTAGTCGAGTGTTACTCGGCCGGGTTTCGATGTATGGGGCATAGTTACTTCACGGAAATTTCTGTTTAAAGTCGTTTTACATAAAGTGCTTCGGTGGTAGCAGTGTCCTATGGCTCCTTGTGCCCCTCCCCCCATGGATATTTTAAAAAATGTTTAATATTTGTTCCACGTTTCTGTTGTTCACAAGTTCAGTTTTTCGTAGGTCTGTGATCAAAATCGGCGTCCCGTGGTGACACTGTAGAATTCATTTTTACCCCTATTTTTGGCGTCGGAAATTAGGATTTTGCAGTTTTTGGACTTTGTCGCCACGAAACAATTAATTTTTGGGTGGTTAGAGCGATTTTTTTCTACACATCGTTTAGACGTTTTTGTAAAAATTCGAACGCTACCAAAACCGAAGGAATCGGACGTTTTGTTGCGAAGTTACGATTATATTTTTATTTTTGGCACTTAGATTTTACGTATTTTTCGAATTTTTTGAATTTGAGTTTTTGTTTAATCTTTTCGAAATTTGAGTGCTGACTCATAAATGCTACGACGAGTTTGAAAGGTTAAAAAAATCGAATGGCTTGTTTTTTCGTACACGCATACTTTTCTGTATGGTACACCTATACCACTGTATAACGATTTAACGAAGTATCTTTTGAACTTTGTTTTTTTTACACGTTTATGTTTGTTAAGGTTTCAACGTTTAGCAATTACGCCAACAGCATAAAAAATAGTTTATTTATAAATAGTTTTTCATCAAATCATATAGAGAATACATCTATTTAATGTTTATAGTGTTTATATCCCTCGTTTAGCGTTAAGAATTTAATATGTACCTAAGCGATTTCGTTGTTTATACGAGATACGACCATCTTTTTTAAAATGTACGACGCAGTCAGTAGATTACTTCTGATCACTTCAGACTCAAATCTGCTCGAATACAACACTTCATTTATTAGTTTTAATTATATGTGTATATTTAATATGCAATATATTAGTATGATTGGTAGTAATTTGTTTTGAATTTCACAATATAACTTCGGTAATATTTATAGGAGATAAAGATTTAAATTTTATGGACATCGAACATAAAAAATAAATTATTATGATTTATTTACATTGTTAAGTATTCAAATAATGAATCGTTATATGTATAAGATATATAACATATAAGACCGTTTACTTAAGTTCAATTAGTTAACCAGTGGACTGTACAGTCCGGAGAATATTAATGCATAATAAATGCTTACCTGCAACTATCTAAACACTTAAATAATACATACATATATAGTTTAATGTTATTACTTTTTGACTTTTGTCTTACTAGTTACTATGTATCTATGTTAAGACTCATAATATTTATACAACTGCCTGCTGAATTTACAAAGTACACAATATTATTGGAAATTTATTTCATTATATTATGCTCAGTTAATCAGTTTTGAAATTGTATTTGTATATGAAAATATTATAATATTAAACATTTTTGAATTCAGCGGCCAGAGATAAAATGTAATAAGTTGAATATTCTAATCCGAATTGATATGATGTTTTTCATCCATGATTGTGGTTTAGTGATATAAAACATTGTTTATCTATTGATATAACCGTTTGTATTTACTGTCTGATTTATATTTCATATCTTTTTGCAGTTTTATATTTCGTATTTGTATTTAAATTTCAACTTTAAATTGTTTTCAAGTATTTTGAAATAGGAATGAAGTTTGTCTGTTAGTTTTTGTTTGATTATTTCCATTTCTGAATTATTCAGTGTTGTCCACGTACTAGTTGTCATAAACAGACTTTCGATCTCTTTATGGTGTGTAGTAGTGACATTTTATCCTCCAACCATTATACATAATTAACTGACAATTTTTTTTTTTAGATGGCAGTACAGCAGATCACTCAAGGATTGCTAAGACATGAATTAACGTTTCTAACACTTGACAAAGTTACAACATCCTACGTTGAAAATGGACTAGACGATACTGATAATAATAATGGTTTTATGCAAAGTACGACTAATGGGTATAGAATATAATTGTGATTCAATGAATAGTAGTGTTACTAAAAGTCATGTAACCTTGACCATTATATTAAGTAATGATGCTTATTTACCATTATTAACTTTCATATTTTTCAGATTGCAGTGCAATAGATCACTCAAGGCTTGCTGAGCATGAATTAACATTTTTAGCACTTGGAATAGTTTCAACATCCTATGTTTAATATGGATTAGAAGGTATTAATATTAATAATGGTGTTTTGCACGGTACGTGTAATGGTAAATGAATGTTAATGATAGCAACATAATAGAAGTGTAACAAAAAGTTAGTGTTATGAAACCCTTACCATAAGATTAAGTAAATGATTCTTATTTTGATTATTAACTTCCCAGTATTTCATTGATGCTGATACTTCATAAACACTGTAAACATGCTTTTAAGTGATAATTTTGACTCGTGTTTTAAATTCATATTTTAAACTGATTATGAAACACTCATTTCTCAATTAATTCTCCACTAATTTTACATTTTTAACTGACTACATTTTTTTCAGATTGCAGAGCAGCAGTTCAATCAAGGCTTGCTGAGACAGGAATTTGCATTTATACCACTTTGGAAAATACCAACATCTTATTTTGAAAATAAACTAGAAGATACTTATAATAACAATAATGGTCTTTTGCAAGGTACATGTAATAATAACTGTATGTAATTGATAGCAACTTAATATTAGTGAAACAAAAGTAAATATCATGAAACCTAGACCAATTAATTGGGTAAATGATTCTTATTAAGCATTATTAATTCCATGTATTTCGTTGATGCTGATACTTCATAAACACTAAAAACATGCTTTTAAATGACAATTTTGACTCGTGTTTTAAATTCATATTTTTAACTGCTTATGAAACAATCAATTCTCAATTAATTCTCCACCGATTTTACATATTTAACTGAAAACATTTTTTTCAGATTGCAGTGCAGCAGTTCAGTCAAGGCTTGCTGAGACAGGAATTTGCATTCATACCACTTTGGGAAAGTGTCAACATCTTATTTTGAAAATACACTAGAAGATATCAATAATAATATTAGATTTATGCAATGTGTGTGTAATGGTTATTGAACATAATTGATAGCAACATGATATTAGTGAAACAAACAATTAGTATCATGAAACCAAGACCAATGAATTCAGTAAATGATTCTTATTTAGGATTATTAACTTCCAAGTATTTCATTTAAGCCAATGTTTCATAAACTCTATAAAACATGTTTTTATATAATAATTTTAACGTATATTACAAATTCAAATTTATTATGGCTTATGAAACACTCAATTCTCAATTGTGTATCTTGAAACTTTGACCACTAGAAAGAGAAAATGGATCTGATTTAGCATTAATTACTTCCATGTATTTCATTGATGCTGATACTTCATAAACATTATAAAACTTGGTTTTATATGATTATTTTGACTCGTGTTATAAATTCATATTTTTAATTGCTTATGAAACAATCAATTCTCGAGTTAGTGTCATGAAACCCTTACCATTAGATTACGAAAACAATTCTAATTATCCATTAATAATTTTCATAAATTTTATTAAGTTGATACTTCATTAACACTATAAAATATCCTTTTATATGATAATTTTGAATCGAATTATAAATTCATATTTTCAAGTGCTTATAAAACACTGTATTCTCAAGTTATTCTCCACCAATTTTACAGATTTAATTGACTGTGTTTTTCAGATGGCAGTAAAGCAGATCTTTTAAGGCTTGTTGAAACATGAATTAACATTTTTACCACTTTGAAAAGTTTCAACATCCTACATTTATAATGGACTAGAAGATTCCGATAAATTTAATAATTTTATGCAATTCACTTTTATTATTTTATAGTTAAATTCATTTTTATTAGAAATAAAATGCATTTCAAAGGCCAATAAATGTATAAAATGTAATAATATATTCTAAAATTTTATATGCCCACGTATATTTTTCAATTATAAATCATTAGTGATCGTTGTTGCTATATTTGATTTCAATGAAATTTGAACTTGAAATGTGTATAACAAATAATTATCTTTTTACATATCTAGATTTTATGATTTTAATCTTATGAACTACAACTACTTATGAAAAATCATGTATAACATTGTCAAAACTTAAAAATACAGGACAGACTACTTTTAACGAGAAAAGAGTTATTTTTTTTTGTTTTGTGATTGTGATAAATATCAAAATAAAGGTTTTCAATACCTACTTATAAAAAAATGTATGACTTATGAGTAAAGTTTTATGGACATTTGTGATCTTTTTTTTTGTTATATTTTCAAAAATATTAGTGATCATAATATATTCATATGGTTAATTAATATAGGCAGTTTGTCGTATCCTTTTTTTTATCAATAGAAGGGGTCTATATAGGCAAATTTTATACGATTTAATTATTTTTGAAACATAGAATATTGGTAGATTCTTCTAATATTCTATCTCTATGATATAATTTATTTTATTAATTATTTTATCTTACAGTACACCTCAAATAGTTAAATTGAGCGCATTATGTATTTTATTATATTGTCATGCAGATTTGAAGGTGTTTGTATAGGCAACCCTACTGCACTTTCAAAATTTTCAATATTATTCCTCACAAACCATTGCATATTATATAAAAATTATCTACTCATTTATGACTTTGTTACAGTGTAACTGTCCAAATTCTGAATTTTTCATAAATTTTTGTGTTAAAACTCAATTTATTATTAGTTATTACGTTATCCAAAACTCCAAAACTATATCCTTTAATACTGGCCCCTTTGGATAAAATGTTCAAAGACCGAGACAAATTCGTCCCTAGATGCGTCTTCCAATTAGTAAAAGTTTTTCAACTCAATTATTTAGACGGTAAATGATGATTTAAATGTGCAGTTTAAAAAAAAAAATTGGCAGGAAATTTGGTTTTAGCAATTTTTAATTTGAAAATTGAAATTCAAATTCTTTAGAACAGAAATTTGATCTCGAGGTGTCACTGCGTTGAACCTCTAAGATTTCGAAACGAAACAACCAATATTAAAAGTGTTAGTATTTCAATTTGAATCTCAAAATCTATAGATGAATATCATAACAACTGATTATCATGTGTTGAAATAACGAGTTGTAAAATGCAAAGTTTTAGAAAAGTTATGTTCTACAATATAAAACTTTTTTAAATATTTATTTTATTTACTTACTGCAAGTTGCATATATAATTATATGTTTCAGTAATAAAAGTTAACATCACCCTAAACGGTATGATAATACTGAACCTTCTACATTTTAATTACCAAAAGCAACAAAAAAACTATAAAAAATTACGACTCGGTACAATTTGAACGAAATATATTCACAAATTGCAAACGTCCAAGTCATATAATATTCTATGTAAATAAAACAACTATATTACTTATTATACGTAGGTACAAGTTACAAAAGGTAGACTTTAAACATTTTTGCAATAGCGTAAATATTCTTAATTTCGCAGTGTGTTTTCATCATTATCTATGATTAGTACTATTATTATGTATAAAGTTATAAGTCACTGGAATCCCTCTTCTCCAAGACTGGATAAAAATACAATTCAAAACTTTCATGCAAATCTCAATACATCTGATGGCGCACGGTTCTACAACCTGGGAAATAAAAAACGAAAAATCGGCGTTTAAAACCACGTCTACCCCAAGATCTCCTTCTATCACAGTCAAGCGAAGACGAAGATCGATTTTAAATTACCACTAATAAATAAATATTAACTAACATTAGCATGTATATCACTATATCACTAACTAAAAATATTAGTAATTGTAATTGTTATTTGTAATTGAACACGTTAGTAAACTTGTAATAGCATGATAAAATGCTGAAACATTTTAATTTTAATAAATAAATAAAAAAAAATACTTTATAAGTACTGTATATTTGCATAAATATTTGTTTCCCTCAAATATATTTTTGAAAAACCTTAGTGGTCGTTCGACGCGTTTGAAACTCAAGATTCTGGTATTTTGGATGATGCTGATCAAAAGCGGTATCTGTCGTGGACACCGTAAATGCCGTATTTACCCCACATTGGGGTCTTGGAATTCCGAAATTTGAATTTTTTAGTCGAGTGTTACTCGGCCGGGTTTCGATGTATGGGGCATAGTTACTTCACGGAAATTTCTGTTTAAAGTCGTTTTACATAAAGTGCTTCGGTGGTAGCAGTGTCCTATGGCTCCTTGTGCCCCTCCCCCCATGGATATTTTAAAAAATGTTTAATATTTGTTCCACGTTTCTGTTGTTCACAAGTTCAGTTTTTCGTAGGTCTGTGATCAAAATCGGCGTCCCGTGGTGACACTGTAGAATTCATTTTTACCCCTATTTTTGGCGTCGGAAATTAGGATTTTGCAGTTTTTGGACTTTGTCGCCACGAAACAATTATTTTTTGGGTGGTTAGAGCAATTTTTTCTACACATCGTTTAGACGTTTTTGTAAAAATTCGAACGCTACCAAACCGAAGGAATCGGACGTTTTGCTGCGAAGTTACGATTATATTTTTATTTTTGGCACTTAGATTTTACGTATTTTTCGAATTTTTTGAATTTGAGTTTTTGTTTAATCTTTTCGAAATTTGAGTGCTGACTCATAAATGCTACGACGAGTTTGAAAGGTTAAAAAAATCGAATGGCTTGTTTTTTCGTACACGCATACTTTTCTGTATGGTACACCTATACCACTGTATAACGATTTAACGAAGTATCTTTTTGAACTTTGTTTTTTTTACACGTTTTATGTTTGTTAAGGTTTCAACGTTTAGCAATTACGCCAACAGCATAAAAAATAGTTTATTTATAAATAGTTTTTCATCAAATCATATAGAGAATACATCTATTTAATGTTTATAGTGTTTATATCCCTCGTTTAGCGTTAAGAATTTAATATGTACCTAAGCGATTTCGTTGTTTATACGAGATACGACCATCATTTTTAAAATGTACGACGCAGTCAGTAGATTACTTCTGATCACTTCAGACTCAAATCTGCTCGAATACAACACTTCATTTATTAGTTTTAATTATATGTGTATATTTAATATGCAATATATTAGTATGATTGGTAGTAATTTGTTTTGAATTTCACAATATAACTTCGGTAATATTTATAGGAGATAAAGATTTAAATTTTATGGACATCGAACATAAAAAATAAATTATTATGATTTATTTACTTTGTTAAGTATTCAAATAATGAATCGTTATATGTATAAGATATATAACATACAAGACCGTTTACTTAAGTTCAATTAGTTAACCAGTGGACTGTACAGTCCGGAGAATATTAATGCATAATAAATGCTTACCTGCAACTATCTAAACACTTAAATAATACATACATATATAGTTTAATGTTATTACTTTTTGACTTTTGTCTTACTAGTTACTATGTATCTATGTTAAGACTCATAATATTTATACAACTGCCTGCTGAATTTACAAAGTATACAATATTATTGGAAATTTATTTCATTATATTATGCTCAGTTAATCAGTTTTGAAATTGTATGTGTACATGAAAATATTATAATATTAAACATTTTTGAATTCGGCGGCCAGAGATAAAATGTAATAAGTTGAATATTCTAATCCGAATTGATATGATGTTTTTCATCCATGATTGTGGTTTAGTGATATAAAACATTGTTTATCTATTGATATAACCGTTTGTATTTATTGTCTGATTTATATTTCATATCTTTTTGCAGTTTTATATTTCGTATTTGTATTTAAATTTCAACTTTAAATTGTTTTCAAGTATTTTGAAATAGGAATGAAGTTTGTCTGTTAGTTTTTGTTTGATTATTTCCATTTCTGAATTATTCAGTGTTGTCCACGTACTAGTTGTCATAAACAGACTTTCGATCTCTTTATGGTGTGTAGTAGTGACATTTTATCCTCCAACCATTATACATAATTAACTGACAATTTTTTTTTTTAGATGGCAGTACAGCAGATCACTCAAGGATTGCTAAGACATGAATTAACGTTTCTAACACTTGACAAAGTTACAAACATCCTACGTTGAAAATGGACTAGACGATACTGATAATAATAATGGTTTTATGCAAAGTACGACTAATGGGTATAGAATATAATTGTGATTCAATGAATAGTAGTGTTACTAAAAGTCATGTAACCTTGACCATTATATTAAGTAATGATGATTATTTACCATTATTAACTTTCATATTTTTCAGATTGCAGTGCAATAGATCATTCAAGGCTTGCTGAGCCTGAATTAACATTTTTAGCACTTGGACTAGTTTCAACATCCTATGTTTAATATGGATTAGAAGGTATTAATCTTAATAATGGTGTTTTGCATGGTACGTGTAATGGTAAATGATGTTATGATAGCAACATAATAGAAGTGTAACAAAAAGTTAGTGTTATGAACCCTTACCATAAGATTAAGTAAATGATTCTTATTTAGGATTATTAACTTCCCAGTATTTCATTGATGCTGATACTTCATAAACACTGTAAACATGCTTTAAGTGATAATTTTGACTCGTGTTTTAAATTCATATTTTAAACTGATTATGAAACACTCATTTCTCAATTAATTCTCCACTAATTTTACATTTTTAACTGACTACATTTTTTTCAGATTGTCGAGCAGCAGTTCAATCAAGGCTTGCTGAGACAGGAATTTGCATTTATACCACTTTGGAAAATACCAACATCTTATTTTGAAAATAAACTAGAAGATACTTATAATAACAATAATGGTCTTTTGCAAGGTACATGTAATAATAACTGTATGTAATTGATAGCAACTTAATATTAGTGAAACAAAAAGTAAATATCATGAAACCTAGACCAATTAATTGGGTAAATGATTCTTATTAAGCATTATTAATTCCATGTATTTCGTTGATGCTGATACTTCATAAACACTATAAACATGCTTTTAAATGACAATTTTGACTCGTGTTAAGAATTCATATTTTAAACTGATTATGAAACACTCATTTCTCAATTAATTCTCCACCAAGGCTTATAAAATACTCAATTCTCATGTTAGTACCTTGAAACCTTGACCACTAGAAAGAAAATATGTTTCTTATTTAGCATTAATTACTCTCATACATTACATTTAAGCCAATGTTTCATAAACTCTATAAAACATGTTTTTATATGGTAAATTTGACGTATTTTACAAATTCATTTTTTTAATTGCTTATAAAATACTCAATTCTCATGTTAGTATCTTGAAACCTTCACCACTAGAAAGAGAATATGTTTCTTATTTAGCATTAATTACTTTCATACATTACATTTAAGCCATGTTTCATAAACTCTATAAAACATGTTTTTATATGATAAATTTGACGTATTTTACAAATTCAAATTTTTTAATTGCTTATGAAACACTCAATTCTCATTTAATTGACATGAAACCAACACCATTGAATTAAGTAAATGATTCCTATTTAGCTTTATTAACTTCCATGTATTTCATTGATGCTGATACTTCATAAACACTATAAACATGCTTTTAAATGATAATGTTGATTCATGTTAAAATTCATATTTTTAACTGCTTATGAAACAATCAATTCTCAATTAATTCTCCACCGATTTTACATATTTAACTGAAAACATTTTTTTCAGATTGCAGTGCAGCAGTTCACCCAAGGCTTGCTGAGACAGGAATTTGCATTCATACCACTTTGGGAAAGTGTCAACATCTTATTTTAAAAATACAATAGAAGATATCGATAATAATATTGGATTAATGCAATGTGTGTGTAATGGTTATGATCATATTTGATAGCAACTTAATATTAGTGAAACAAACAATTAGTATCATGAAACCAAGACCAATGAATTGAGTAAATGATTCTTATTTAGGATTATTAACTTCCAATTATTTCATTTAAGCTGATACCTCATAAACACTATAAAACATGTTTTTATATGATAATTTAACGTATATTACAAATTCAAATTTTTTATGGCTTATGAAACACTCAATTCTCAATTGAGTATCTTGAAACTTTGACCACTAAAAGAGAAAATGGATCTGATTTAGCATTAATTACTTTCATACATTACATTTAAGCCAATGTTTTATAAACTCTATAAAATGTTTTTATATGATAATTTTAACGTATATTACAAATTCAATTTTTTATGGCTTATGAAACACTCAATTCTCAATTAATTGACATGAAACCAACACCATTGAATTAAGTAAATGATTCCTATTTAGCTTTATTACTTCCATGTATTTCATTTATGCTGATACTTCATAAACACTATAAAACATGTTTTTATATAATAATTTTAACGTATATTACAATTCAAATTTTTTATGGCTTATGAAACACTCAATTCTCATTGAGGATCTTGAAACTTTGACCACTAGAAAGAAAAATGGATCTGATTTAGCATTATTACTTTCATACATAACATTTAAGCCATTGTTTCATAA
>NC_040879.1:76384963-76393195 GCF_003676215.2 Rhopalosiphum maidis | reverse complement strand
ATCACTATAAAACTTGTTTTTTTATGATAATTTTGACATATATTACAAATTCAAATTTTTTTATGGCTTATGACACACTCAATTCTCAAAATAATTGACATGAACCCATACCATCAAATTAAGAGTAAATGAATCTTATTTAGCAATTATTAACTTCCATGTATTTCATTGATGCTGATACTTCATAAACACTATAAAACATGTTTTATATGATACTTTTGAAGTATATTACTTATTCCAATATTAATGGCTTATGAAACCCTTAATTCTCAAGTTAGGATCTTGAAACCTTGACCACTAGAAAGAGAATATGGATCTGATTTAGCATTATTATTTAATACATTACATTGAAAGCTAATGTTTCATAAAGTCTATAAAACATGTTTTTATATAATAATTTTAAATGTATATTACTTATTCAAATATTTAATGGCTTATGAAACACTTAATTCTCAAGTTAGGATCTTGAAACCTTGACCACTAGAAAGAGAATATGTTTCTTATTTATCATTATTTACTTCCATATATTTCTTGATGCTGATACTTCATAAACATTATAAAACTTGGTTTTATATGATAATTTTGACTCGTGTTATAAATTCATAATTTTTAACTGCTTATGAAACACTGTATTCTCAAGTTATTCTCCACCAATTTACAGATTTAATTGACTATGTTTTTTCAGATGGCCGTAAAGCAGATCATTTTAAGGCTTGCTGAAACATGAAATTAACATTTTTACCACTTTGAAAAGTTATTAGTTATTACGTTATCCAAAACTCCAAAACTAAATCCTTTAATACTGGCCCCTTAGGATAAAATGTTCAAAGACCGAGACAAATTCGTCCCTAGATGCGTCTTCCAATTAGTAAAAGTTTTTCAACTCAATGATTTAGACGGTAAATGATGATTTAAATGTGCAGTTTAAAAAAAAAAATTGGCAGGAAATTTGGTTTTAGCAATTTTTAATTTTAAAATTGAAATTCAAAATTCTTTAGAACAGAATTTGATCTCGAGGTGTCACTGCTTGAACCTCTAAGATTTCGAAACGAAACAACCAATATTAAAAATGTTAGTATTTCAATTTGAATCTCAAAATCTATAGATGAATATCATAACAACAGATTATATCATGTGTTGAAATAACGAGTTGTAAAATGCAAAGTTTTAGAAAAGTTATGTTATACAATATAAAACTTTTTTAAATATTTATTTTATTTACTTACTGCAAGTTTGCATATATAATTATATGTTTCAGTAATAAAAGTTTAACATCACCCTAAACGGTATGATAATACTGAACCTTCTACATTTTAATTACCAAAAGCAAAAAAAAAAACTATAAACAATTACGACTTGGTACAATTTGTACGAAATATATTCACAAATTGCAAACGTCAAAGTCATATAATATTCTATGTAAATAAAACAACTATATTACTTATTATACGTAGGTACAAGTTACAAAAGGTAGACTTTAAAATCTTTGCAATAGCGTAAATATTCTTAATTTCGCAGTGTGTTTCATCATTATCTATGATTAGTACTATTATTATGTATAAAGTTATAAGTCACGGGAATCCCTCTTCTCCAAGACTGGATAAAAATACAATTCAAAAACTTTCATGCAAATCTCAATACATCTGATGGCGCACGGTTCTACAACCTGGGAAAAAAAAACGAAAAATCGGCGTTTAAAACCACGTCTACCCAAGATCTCCTTCTATCACAGTCAAGCGAAGACGAAGATCGTATTTTAAATTACACTACAAATAAAATATTAACTAACATTAAGCATGTATAATCACTATATCACTAACTAAAAAATATTAGTATTGTAATTTGTTATTTGTAATTGAACACGTTAGTAAACTTGTAATAGCATGATAAAATGCTGAACATTTTAATTTTAATAAATAAATAAAAAAAAAACTTTATAGTACTGTATATCTGCAATAAAGTATTTGTTTCTCCTCAAAATATATTTTTGAAAAACCTTAGTGGTCGTTCGACGTGTTTGAAACTCAAGATTCTGGTATTTGGATGATGCTGATCAAAAGCGGTTATCTGTTGTGGACACCGTAATGCCGTTTTTTACCCCAATTGAGGTCTTGGAATTCCGAAATTTGAATTTTTAGTCGAGTGTTTACTCGGCCGGTTTTGATGAATGGGGCATAGTTACTTCGCGGAAATTTCTGTTTAAAGTCGTTTTACATAAAGTGCTTCGGTGGTAGCAGTGTCCTATGGCTCCTTGTGCCCCTCCCCCCCATGGATATTTTAAAAAATGTTTAATATTTGTTCCACGTTTCTGTTGTTCACAAGTTCAGTTTTTCGTAGGTCTGTGATCAAAATCGGCGTCCCGTGGTGACACTGTTGTTGAATTCATTTTACCCCTATTTTTGGCGTCGGAAATTAGGATTTTGCAGTTTTTGGACTTTGTCGCCACGAAACAATTAATTTTTGGGTGGTTAGAGCGATTTTTTCTACGCATCGTTTAGACGTTTTTGTAAAAATTCGAACGCTACCAAAACCGAAGGAATCGGACGTTTTGTTGCGAAGTTACGATTATATTTTATTTTTGGCACTTAGATTTACGTATTTTTCGAATTTTTTGAATTTGAGTTTTTGTTTAATCTTTTCGAAGTTTGAGTGCTGACTCATAAATGCTACGACGAGTTTGAAAGGTTAAAAAATCGAATGGCTTGTTTTTTCGTACACGCATACTTTTCTGTATGGTACCTATACCACCGTATAACGATTTAACGAAGTATCTTTTTGAACTTTGTTTTTTTTACACGTTTTATGTTTGTTAAGGTTTCAACGTTTAGCAATTACGCCAACAGCATAAAAAATAGTTTATTTATAAATAGTTTTTCATCAAATCATATAGAGAATACATCTATTTAATGTTTATAGTGTTTATATCCCTCGTTTAGCGTTAAGAATTTAATATGTACCTAAGCGATTTCGTTGTTATACGAGATACGACCATCATTTTTAAAATGTACGACGCAGTCAGTAGATTACTTCTGATCACTTCAGACTCAAATCTGCTCGAATACAACATTTCATTTATTATTTATTAGTTTTAATTATACGTGTATATTTAATATGCAATATATTAGTATGATTGGTAGTAATTTGTTTTGAATTTCACAATATAACTTCGGTAATATTTATAGGAGATAAAGATTTAAATTTTATGGACATCGAACATAAAAAATAAATTATTATGATTTATTAAGTATTGTTAAGTATTCAAATAATGAATCGTTATATGTATAAGATATATAACATATAAGACCGTTTACTTAAGTTCAATTAGTTAACCAGTGGACTGTACAGTCCGGAGAATATTAATGCAAAATAAATGCTTACCTGCAACTATCTAAACACTTAATAATACATACATATATAGTTTAATGTTATTACTTTTTGACTTTTGTCTTACTAGTTACTATGTATCTATGTTAAGACTCATAATATTTATACAACTGCCTGCTGAATTTACAAAGTACACAATATTATTGGAAATTTATTTCATTATATTATGCTCAGTTAATCAGTTTTGAAATTGTATTTGTATATGAAAATATTATAATATTAAACATTTTTGAATTCGGCGGCCAGAGATAAAATGTAATAAGTTGAATATTCTAATCCGAATTGATATGATGTTTTCATCCATGATTGTGGTTTAGTGATATTAAACATTGTTTGTCTATTTATATAACCGTTGTATTTACTGTCTGATTTATATTTCATATCTTTTGCAGTTTTATATTCGTATTTGTATTAAATTTCAACTTTAAATTGTTTTCAAGTATTTTGAAATAGGAATGAAGTTTGTCTGTTAGTTTTTTGTTTGATTATTTCCATTTCTGAATTATTCAGTGTTGTCCACGTACTAGTTGTCATAAACAGACTTTCGATCTCTTTATGGTGTGTAGTAGTGACATTTTATCCTCCAACCATTATACATAATTAACTGACAATTTTTTTTTAGATGGCAGTACAGCAGATCACTCGGGATTGCTAAGAACTGAATTAACGTTTCTAACAGTTGACAAAGTTACAACATCCTACGTTGAAAATGGACTAGACGATACCGATAATAATAATGGTTTTATGCAAAGTACGAGTAATGGATATAGAATATAATTGTGATTCAATTAATAGTAGTGTTACTAAAAGTCATGTAACCTTGACCATTATATTAAGTAATGATGCTTATTTACCATTATTAACTTTCATATTTTTCAGATTGCAGTGCAACAGATCACTCTAGGCTTGCTGAGCATGAATTAACATTTTTAGCGCTTGGAATAGTTTCAACATCCTATGTTTAATATGGATTAGAAGGTATTAATATTAATAATGGTGTTTTGCACGGTACGTGTAATGGTAAATGAATGTAAATGATAGCAACATCATAGAAGTGTAACAAAAAGTTAGTGTTATGAAACCTTACCATTAGATTAAGTAAATAATTCTTATTTAGCATTATTAACTTCCATGTATTTCATTGATGATGATACTTCATACACATTATAAAACATGCTTTATATGATAATTATGACTCGTATTTTAAATTCATATTTTTAATTGCATATAAAACTCTGTATTCTAATGTTGTTCTTCACCAATTTCACATTTTAACTGACTACATTTTTTCAGATTGCAGCACAGCAGATCTTTAAGGCACGATGATACATGAATTACCATTTTTAGTAGTTGTGCAAATTTGGACATCCCATGTTGAAATTTGACTAGACAATATTGATAATAATAATAATAATGGTATTTTGCAAGGTACGTTTAATAATAACTGTACGTAATTGATAGCAACTTAATATTAGTGAAAAAAAAATTAGAATCATGAAACCAAGACCAATGAATAAGTAAATGATTCTTATTTAGCATTATTAACTTCATGTATTTTTATTGATGCTGATACTTCATAAACACTATAAAACATGATTTAATATGATAATATTAATGAGAATTATAATTCCTATTTTTAACTTTTATAGAAAAGTCAATTCTCAAATATTGACATGAAACCAATACCATTGAATTAAGTAAATGAATCTTATTTAGCATTATTAACTTCCATGTATTTCATTGATATGAGATTACTCATAAACACTAGAAACATGTTTTTAAATGACAATTTTGACTCGTGTTATAAATTCATATTTTAAGCTGCTTAAAAACACTCAATTCTCAATATAGTGTCTTAAACTTGACCACTAGATAGAGAATAGGTTCTTATTTAGCATTAATTACATTCATACATTTCATTTAAGAACTGTCATAAATCACTTTAAAAACATGTTTTATATGATAATTTTGACTCATGTTATAAATTCAATTTTCAACTGCTTATGAAACACTCATTTCTCAATTAATTCTCCACCAATTTTACATATTTCTGACTACATTTTTTCAGATTGCAGTACAGCAGTTCACCCAAGGCTTGCTGAGACAGGAATTTGCATTCATACCACTTGGAAAATTATCAACATTTTATTTTGAAATACAATAGAAGATTTGATTATAATATTGGATTTATGCCATGTGTGTGTGTAATGGTTATTGAACATAATTGGAAGCAACTTAATATTAGTGGTACAAAAAATTAGTATCATGAAACCAAGACCAATGAATTCAGTAAATGATTCTTATTTAGGATTATTAACTTCCAAGTATTTCATTTAAGCTGATACCTCATAAACACTATAAAACATGTTTTTATATGATAATTTTAACGTATATTACAAATTCAAATTTTTTATAACTTATGAAACACTCAATTCTCAATTGAGTATCTTGAAACTTTGACCACTAGAAAGATAATATGGATCTGATTTAGCATTAATTACATTAATACATTACATTTAAGCCAATGTTTTATAAACTCTATAAAACATGTTTTTATATGATAATTTTAACGTATATTACGAATTCAAATTTTTTATGGCTAATGAAACACTCATTTCTCAATATAGTGTCTTGAAACCTTGACCACTAGATAGAGAATATGTTTCTTATTTATCATTATTTACTTCCTTATATTTCATTTATGCTGATACTTCATAAACATTATAAAACTTTGTTTTATATGATAATTTTGACTCGTGTTATAAATTCATATTTTTAACTGCTTATGAAACACTCAATCCTTAAATAATTGACATGAAACCAATACCATTGAATTAAGTAAATGAATCTTATTTAGCATTATTAATTTCCATGTATTTCATTGATGCTGATACTTCATAAACACTAGAAACATGTTTTTATATGATAATTTTGACTCGTGTTATAAATTCATATTTTAAACTGCTTATGAAACACTCATTTCTCAATTAATTCTCCACCAATTTTACATATTTAACTGACTACATTTTTTTCAGATTGCAGTGCAGCAGTCTCACTAAGGCTGTGAGACAGGAATTGCATTCATACCACTTTGTAAAATTATCAACATCTTATTTTGAAAAAAACTAGAAGATATTGATAATAATTTGGATTTATGCAATGTGTGTGTAAGGTTATTGAACATAATGGTAGCAACTAATATTAGTGATACAAAAAATTTAGTATATGAAACCAGACCAATGAATTCAGTAAATGATTCTAATTAGCATTATTAACTTCCAAGTATTCATTTAAACTGATACCTCATAAACACTATAAAACATGTTTTTATATGATAATTTTTGACGTATATACTAATTCAAAAGTTAATGGTTTATGAAACACTCAATTCTCAATTGAGTATCTTGAAACTTTGACCACTAGAAAGAGAATATGTTCTTATTTAGCATTAATACATTCATACATTCATTTAAGCTGATACTTCATAAACTATAAACATGTTTTTTATGATAATTTTACGTATATACAAATGAAATTTTTTATAGCTTATGAAACACTCAATTCTCAATTAGTATCTTGAATCTTTGACCACTGGAAAGAGAATATGTTTCTTATTTAGCATTAATTACATTCATACATTTCATTTAAGCTGATACTTCATAATCACTATAAAACATGTTTTTATATGATATTTTAACGTATATTACGAATTCAAATTTTTTATGGCTTATGAAACATCAATTCTCAATTGGTATCTTGAAACTTGACACTAGAAAGAGAATATGTTTCTTATTTATCATTATTTACTTCCATATATTTCATTGATGCTGATACTTCATAAACATTATAAACTTGGTTTTATTTGATAATTTGACTCGTCGTGTTAAAATCATATTTAAGCTGCTTATGAAACACTCAATTCTCAATATAGTGTCTTGAAACCTTGACCACTACATAGAGAATATGTTCTATTTAGCATTAATTACTTCATACATTTCATTAAAGCTGATACTTCATAATCACTATAAAACATGGTTTATATGATAATTTTGACGTATATTACTAATTCAAATTTTTTATAGCTTAAGAAACACTCAATTCTCAATTGAGTATCTGAAACTTTGACCACTAGAAAGAGAATTGTTTCTTATTTAGATTATACATTCATCATTCATTTAAGCTGATACTTCATAATCACTATAAAACATGTTTTTATATGATAATTTGGACTCGTGTTATAAATTCATATTTTAAACTGCTTATGAAACACTCAATTCTCAAATAATTGACATGAAACCAATACCATAAATTAAGTAAATGAATCTTATTTAGCATTATTAACTTCCATGTATTTCATTGATGATGATACTTAATACACATTATATAACATGCTTTTATGATAATTATGACTCGTATTTTAAATTCATATTTTTAATTGGCATATAAAACTCTGTATTCTAATGTTTGTTCTTCACCAATTTCACATTTTAACTGCCTACATTTTTTCAGATTGCAGCACAGCAGATCTTTTCAAGCACGATGATACATGAATTACCATTTTTAGTAGTTGTGCAAATTTGGACATCCCATGTTCAAATTTGACTAGACAATATGAAATAATAATAATAATAATAATGGTATTTTGCAAGGTACGGTTAATAATAACTGTACGAATGATAGCAACTTAATATAGTGAAAAAAAAATTAGAATCATGAAACCAAGACCAATGATTAAGTAAATGCTTCTTATTTAGCATTATTAACTTCCATGTATTTTATGATGCTGATACTTCATAAACACTATAAAACATGATTTAATATGATAATATTAATGAGAATTATAAATTC
>NC_040879.1:76370110-76384863 GCF_003676215.2 Rhopalosiphum maidis | reverse complement strand
AAAAAAAATTAGAATCATGAAACCAAGACCAATGAATGAGTAAATGATTCTTATTTAGCATTATTAACTTCAACATTTCATTTAAGCTGATACTTCATAATCACTATAAAACATGTTTTATATGATAATTTTAACGTATATTACAAATTGAAATTTTTTATAGCTTATGAAACACTCAATTCTCAATTGAGTATCTTGAAACTTTGACCACTAGAAAGAGAATATGTTTCTTATTTAGCATTAATTACATTCATACATTTCATTTAAGCTGATACTTCATAATCACTATAAAACATGTTTTTATATGATAATTTTAACGTATATTACGAATTCAAATTTTTTATGGCTTATGAAACACTCAATTCTCAATTGAGTATCTTGAAACTTTGACCACTAGAAAGAGAATATGTTTCTTATTTATCATTATTTACTTCCATATATTTCATTGATGCTGATACTTCATAAACATTATAAAACTTGGTTTTATATGATAATTTTGACTCGTGTTATAAATTCATATTTTTAACTGCTTATGAAACAATCAATTGTCGAGTTAGTGTTATGAAACCCTTACCATTAGATTACGAAAACAATTCTAATTATCTATTAATAATTTTCATAACATATTATTGTAAGCTGATACTTCATTAACACTATAAAATATCCTTTTATATGATAATTTTGACTCGAATTAAATTCACATTTTCAAGTACTATAAAAACACTGTATTCTCGAGTTATTCTCCACCAATTTTACAGATCTAATTGACTATGTTTTTTCAGATGACCGTAAAGCAGATCTTATAAGGCTTGCTGAAACATGAATTAACATTTTTACCACTTTGAAAAGTTTCAACATCCTACATTTATAATGGACTAGAAGATTCCGATAAATTTAATAATTTTATGCAATTCACTTTTAATATTTTATGGTTAAATTCATTTTTATTAGAAATAAAATGCATTTTAAAGCCAATAAATGTATAAAATGTAATAATATATTCTAAAATTTTTATATGCCCACGAATATTTTTCAATTATAAATCATTAGTCATCGTTGTTGCTATATTTGATTTCAATCAAATTTGAACTTGAAATGTGTATAACAAATAATTATCTTTTTACATATCTAGATTTTATGATTTTTATCTCATGAACTACAGCTACATATGAAAAATCATGTATAACATATTCAAAACTTAAAAATACAGGACAGACAACTTTTAACTAGACAAGAGTTAGTTTTTTTTTTTTGTGCTTTTGATAAATACCAAAATAAAGGTTTTTAATACCTACTTATAAAAAAATTTATGACTTATGAGTAAAGTTTTATGGACATTTGTGATGTTTTTTTTTGTGTTATATTTTCAAAAATATTAGTGATCATAATATATCATATGCTTAATTAATATAGCCAGTTTGTCGGATCCTTTTTTATTATCAATAGAAGGGGTCTATATAGGCAAATTTTATAGATTTAATTATTTTGAAATATAGAATATTTGGTAGATTCTTCTAATATTCTATCTCTATGATATAATTTATTTTATTAATTATTTTATCTGACAGTACCCCTCAAATAGTGAAATTGAGCGCATTATGTAGTTTATTATATTGTCATGCCAGATTTGAAGGTTTTTTGTATAGGCAACCCTACTGCAGTTTTAAAATTTTCAATATTATTCCTCACAAACCATGCATATTATATAAAAATTATCTACTCATTTATGACTTTGTACCGTGTAATACTGTCCAATTTCTGAATTTTGTGTTTAAAACTCAATTTATTATTAGTTATTACGTTATCCAAAACTCAAAAAACTAAATCCTTTAATACTGGCCCCCTTAGGATAAAATGTTCAAAGACCGAGACAAATTCGTCCCTAGATGCGTCTTCCAATTAGTAAAAGTTTTTCAACTCAATGATTTAGACGGTAAAAGATGATTTAAATGTGCAGTTTAAAAAAAAAAATTGGCAGGAAATTTGGTTTTAGCAATTTTTAATTTTAAAATTGAAATTCAAAATTCTTTAGAACAGAAATTTGATCTCGAGGTGTCACTGCGTTGAACCTCTAAGATTTCGAAACGAAACAACCAATATTAAAATGTTAGTATTTCAATTTGAATCTCAAAATCTATAGATGAATATCATAACAACAGATTATATCATGTGTTGAAATAACGAGTTGTAAAATGCAAAGTTTTAGAAAAGTTATGTTATACAATATAAACTTTTTTAAATATTTATTTTATTTACTTACTGCAAGTTTGCATATATAATTATATGTTTCAGTAATAAAGTTTAACATCACCCTAAACGGTATGATAATACTGAACCTTCTACATTTTAATTACCAAAAGCAACAAAAAAAACTATAAACAATTACGACTTGGTACAATTTGTACGAAATATATTCACAAATTGCAAACGTCAAAGTCATATAATATTCTATGTAAAGAAAACAACTATATTACTTATTATACGTAGGTACAAGTTACAAAAGGTAGACTTTAAACATCTTTGCAATAGCGTAAATATTCTTAATTTCGCAGTGTGTTTCATCATTATCTATGATTAGTACTATTATTATGTATAAAGTTATAAGTCACGGGAATCCCTCTTCTCCAAGACTGGATAAAAATACAATTCAAAAACTTTCATGCAAATCTCAATACATCTGATGGCGCACGGTTCTACAACCTGGGAAATAAAAAACGAAAATCGGCGTTTAAAACCACGTCTACCCCAAGATCTCCTTCTATCACAGTCAAGCGAAGACGAAGATCGATTTTAAATTACCACTAAAAAATAAATATTAACTAACATTAGCATGTATATCACTATATCACTAACTAAAAATATTAGTAATTGTAATTTGTTATTTGTAATTGAACACGTTAGTAACTTGTAATAGCATGATAAAATGCTGAAACATTTTAATTTTAATAAATAAATAAAAAAAAAAAACTTTATAAGTACTGTATATCTGCATAAATATTTGTTTCCCTCAAATATATTTTTGAAAAACCTTAGTGGTCGTTCGACGTGTTTGAAACTCAAGATTCTGGTATTTTGGATGATGCTGATCAAAAGCGGTATCTGTTGTGGACACCGTAAATGCCGTTTTTACCCCACATTGAGGTCTTGGAATTCCGAAATTTGAATTTTTTAGTCGAGTGTTACTCGGCCGGGTTTTGATGAATGGGGCATAGTTACTTCGCGGAAATTTCTGTTTAAAGTCGTTTTACATAAAGTGCTTCGGTGGTAGCAGTGTCCTATGGCTCCTTGTGCCCCTCCCCCCCATGGATATTTTAAAAAATGTTTAATATTTGTTCCACGTTTCTGTTGTTCACAAGTTCAGTTTTCGTAGGTCTGTGATCAAAATCGGCGTCCCGTGGTGACACTGTTGAATTCATTTTTACCCCTATTTTTGGCGTCGGAAATTAGGATTTTGCAGTTTTTGGACTTTGTCGCCACGAAACAATTAATTTTTGGGTGGTTAGAGCGATTTTTTTCTACGCATCGTTTAGACGTTTTTGTAAAAATTCGAACGCTACCAAAACCGAAGGAATCGGACGTTTTGTTGCGAAGTTACGATTATATTTTTATTTTTGGCACTTAGATTTTACGTATTTTTCGAATTTTTTGAATTTGAGTTTTTGTTTAATCTTTTCGAAGTTTGAGTGCTGACTCATAAATGCTACGACGAGTTTGAAAGGTTAAAAAATCGAATGGCTTGTTTTTTCGTACACGCATACTTTTCTGTATGGTACCTATACCACCGTATAACGATTTAACGAAGTATCTTTTTGAACTTTGTTTTTTTTTACACGTTTTATGTTTGTTAAGGTTTCAACGTTTAGCAATTACGCCAACAGCATAAAAAATAGTTTATTTATAAATAGTTTTTCATCAAATCATATAGAGAATACATCTATTTAATGTTTATAGTGTTTATATCCCTCGTTTAGCGTTAAGAATTTAATATGTACCTAAGCGATTTCGTTGTTTATACGAGATACGACCATCATTTTTAAAATGTACGACGCAGTCAGTAGATTACTTCTGATCACTTCAGACTCAAATCTGCTCGAATACAACATTTCATTTATTATTTATTAGTTTTAATTATACGTGTATATTTAATATGCAATATATTAGTATGATTGGTAGTAATTTGTTTTGAATTTCACAATATAACTTCGGTAATATTTATAGGAGATAAAGATTTAAATTTTATGGACATCGAACATAAAAAATAAATTATTATGATTTATTAAGTATTGTTAAGTATACTTAAGTTCAATTAGTTAACCAGTGGACTGTACAGTCCGGAGAATATTAATGCATAATAAATGCTTACCTGCAACTATCTAAACACTTAAATAATACATACATATATAGTTTAATGTTATTACTTTTTGACTTTTGTCTTACTAGTTACTATGTATCTATGTTAAGACTCATAATATTTATACAACTGCCTGCTGAATTTACAAAGTACAGAATATTATTGGAAATTTATTTCATTATATTATGCTCAGTTAATCAGTTTTGAAATTGTATTTGTATATGAAAATATTATAATATTAAACATTTTTGAATTCGGCGGCCTGAGATAAAATGTAATAAGTTGAATATTCTAATCCGAATTGATATGATGTTTTTCATCCATGATTGTGGTTTAGTGATATAAAACATTGTTTGTCTATTGATATAACCGTTTGTATTTACTGTCTGATTTATATTTCATATCTTTTTGCAGTTTTATATTCGTATTTGTATTTAAATTTCAACTTTAAATTGTTTTCAAGTATTTTGAAATAGGAATGAAGTTTGTCTGTTAGTTTTTGTTTGATTATTTCCATTTCTGAATTATTCACTGTTGTCCACGTACTAGTTGTCATAAACAGACTTTCGATCTCTTTATGGTGTGTAGTAGTGACATTTTATCCTTCAACCATTATACATAATTAACTGACAATTTTTTTTTAGATGGCAGTACAGCAGATCACTCGAGGATTGCTAAGAACTGAATTAACGTTTCTAACAGTTGACAAAGTTACAACATCCTACGTTGAAAATGGACTAGACGATACCGATAATAATAATGGTTTTATGCAAAGTACGAGTAATGGATATAGAATATAATTGTGATTCAATTAATAGTAGTGTTACTAAAAGTCATGTAACCTTGACCATTATATTAAGTAATGATGCTTATTTACCATTATTAACTTTCATATTTTTCAGATTGCAGTGCAACAGATCACTCTAGGCTTGTTGAGCATGAATTAACATTTTTAGCGCTTGGAATAGTTTCAACATCCTATGTTTAATATGGATTAGAAGGTATTAATATTAATAATGGTGTTTTGCACGGTACGTGTAATGGTAAATGAATGTAAATGATAGCAACATCATAGAAGTGTAACAAAAAGTTAGTGTTATGAAACCCTTACCATTAGATTAAGTAAATGATTCTTATTTAGCATTATTAACTTCCATGTATTTCATTGATGATGATACTTCATACACATTATAAAACATGCTTTTATATGATAATTATGACTCGTATTTTAAATTCATATTTTTAATTGCATATAAAACTCTGTATTCTAATGTTGTTCTCCACCAATTTCACATTTTAACTGCCTACATTTTTTCAGATTGCAGCACAGCAGATCTTTCAAGGCACGATGATACATGAATTACCATTTTTAGTAGTTGTGCAAATTTGGACATCCCATGTTGAAATTTGACTAGACAATACTGATAATAATAATAATAATAATAATGGTATTTTGCAAGGTACGTTTAATAATAACTGTACGTAATTGATAGCAACTTAATATTAGTGAAAAAAAAATTAGAATCATGAAACCAAGACCAATGATTTAAGTAAATGATTCTTATTTAGCATTATTAACTTCCATGTATTTTTATTGATGCTGATACTTCATAAACACTATAAAACATGATTTAATATGATAATATTAATGAGAATTATAAATTCCTATTTTTAACTTTTTATAGAAAAGTCAATTCTCAAGTTAGTATCTTGAAACCTTGACCACTAGTAAGAGAATATGCTTCTTATTTAGCATAATTTACTTCCATGTATTTCATTGATACTGATACCTCATAAACACTATAAGACATGCTTTTATATGATAATTTTGACTCGTGTTATAAATTCATATTTTAAGCTGCTTATGAAACACTCAATTCTCAATATAGTGTCTTGAAACCTTGACCACTACATAGAGAATATGTTTCTTATTTAGCATTAATTACATTCATACATTTCATTAAAGCTGATACTTCATAATCACTATAAAACATGGTTTTATATGATAATTTTGACGTATATTACTAATTCAAATTTTTTATAGCTTAAGAAACACTCAATTCTCAATTGAGTATCTTGAAACTTTGACCACTAGAAAGAGAATATGTTTCTTATTTAGCATTAATTACATTCATACATTTCATTTAAGCTGATACTTCATAATCACTATAAAACATGTTTTTATATGATAATTTTGACTCGTGTTATAAATTCATATTTTAAACTGCTTATGAAACACTCAATTCTCAAATAATTGACATGAAACCAATACCATAGAATTAAGTAAATGAATCTTATTTAGCATTATTAACTTCCATGTATTTCATTGATGATGATACTTCATACACATTATATAACATGCTTTTATATGATAATTATGACTCGTATTTTAAATTCATATTTTTAATTGCATATAAAACTCTGTATTCTAATGTTGTTCTCCACCAATTTCACATTTTAACTGCCTACATTTTTTCAGATTGCAGCACAGCAGATCTTTCAAGGCACGATGATACATGAATTACCATTTTTAGTAGTTGTGCAAATTTGGACATCCCATGTTGAAATTTGACTAGACAATACTGATAATAATAATAATAATAATAATGGTATTTTGCAAGGTACGTTTAATAATAACTGTACGTAATTGATAGCAACTTAATATTAGTGAAAAAAAAATTAGAATCATGAAACCAAGACCAATGAATTAAGTAAATGATTCTTATTTAGCATTATTAACTTCCGTGTATTTTTATTGATGCTGATACTTCATAAACACTATAAAACATGATTTAATATGATAATATTAATGAGAATTATGAATTCCTATTTTTAACTTTTTATAGAAAAGTCAATTCTCAAGTTAGTATCTTGAAACCTTGACCACTAGAAAGAGAATATGTTTCTTATTTAGCATTAATTACATTCATACATTTCATTTAAGCCAATACTTCATAAACACTATAAACATGCTTTTATATGATAATTTTGACTCGTGTTATAAATTCATATTTTAAGCTGCTTATGAAACACTCAATTCTCAATATAGTGTCTTGAAACCTTGACCACTACATAGAGAATATGTTTCTTATTTAGCATTAATTACATTCATACATTTCATTTAAGCTGATACTTCATAATCACTATAAAACATGGTTTTATATGATAATTTTGACGAATATTACTAATTCAAATTTTTTATAGCTTAAGAAACACTCAATTCTCAATTGAGTATCTTGAAACTTTAACCACTAGAAAGAGAATATGTTTCTTATTTTGCATTATTTACATTCATACATTTCATTTAAGCTGATACTTCATAATCACTATAAAACATGTTTTTATATGATAATTTTGACGTTTATTACTAATTCAAATTGTTTATGGTTTATTAAACACTCAATTCTCAATATAGTGTCTTAAAACTTGACCACTAGTAAGAGAATATGCTTCTTATTTACCATAATTTACTTCCATGTATTTCATTGATACTGATATCTCATAAACACTATAAGACATGCTTTTATATGATAATTTTGACTCGTGTTATAAATTCATATTTTTAACTGCTTATGAAACACTCAATACTCAAATAATTGACATGAAACCAATACCATTGAATTAAGTAAATGAATCTTATTTAGCATTATTAACTTCCACGTATTTCATTGATGCTGATACTTCATAAACACTAGAAACATGCTTTTAAATGATAATTTTGACTCATGTTATAAATTCATATTTTAAGCTGCTTATGAAACACTCAATTCTCAATTAATTCTCCACCAATTTTACATATTTAACTGACTACATTTTTTTCAGATTGCAGTGCAGCAGTTCACCTAAGGCTTGCTGAGACAGGAATTTGCATTCATACCACTTTGGAAAATTATCAACATTTTATTTTGAAAATACACTAGAAGATATTGATAATAATATTGGATTTATGCAATGTGCGTGTAATAGTTATTGAACATAATTGGTAGCGACTTAATATTAGTGAAACAAAAAATTAGTATCATGAAACCAAGACCAATGAATTCAGTAAATGATTCTTATTTAAGATTATTAACTTCCAAGTATTTCATTTAAGCCAATGTTTCATAAACTCTATAAAACATGTTTTTATATGATAATTTTTACGTATATTACGAATTCAAATTTTTTATGGCTTATGAAACACTCAATTCTCAATATAGTGTCTTGAAACCTTGACCACTACATAGAGAATATGTTTCTTATTTAGCATAACTTACTTTCATACATTGCATTTAAGCTGATACTTCATAGACACTAATACATGTTTTTATATAATTATTTTGAATCGTGTTATAAATTCATATTTTAAGCTGCTTATGAAACACTCATTTCTCAATTAATTCTCAACATATTTTACATATTTAACTGACTACATTTTTTTCAGATTGCAGTGCAGCAGTTCACCCAAGGCTTGCTGAGACAGGAATCTGCATTCATACCACTTTGGAAAATTATCAACATCTTATTTTGAAAATACACTAGAAGATATTGATAATAATATTGGATTTATGCAATGTGTGTGTAATGGTTATTGAACATAATTGGTAGCAACTTAATATTAGTGAAACAAAAAATTAGTATCATGAAACCAAGACCAATGAATTCAGTAAATGATTCTTATTTAAGATTATTAACTTCCAAGTATTTCATTTAAGCTGATATCTCATAAACACTATAAAACATGTTTTTATATGATAATTTTGACATATATTACAAATTAAATTTTTTATGACTTATGTAACACTGAATTCTCAATTGAGTATCTTGAAACTTTGACCACTAGAAAGAGAATATGTTTCTTATTTAGCATTAATTACATTCATACATTTCATTTAAGCCAATACTTCATAAACACTATAAACTTGCTTTTATAATGATAATGTTGACTCGTGTTATAAATTCATATTTTTAACTGCTTATGAAACACTCAATTCTCAAATAATTGACATGAAACCAACACTATTGAATTAAGTAAATGAATCTTATTTAGCATTATTAACTTCCATGTATTTCATTGATGCTGATACTTCATAAACACCAGAAACATGTTTTTATATGATAATTTTGACTCGTGTTATAAATTCATATTTTAAACTGCTTATGAAACACTCAATTCTCAAATAATTGACATGAAACCAATACCATAGAATTAAGTAAATGAATCTTATTTAGCATTATTAACTTCCATGTATTTCATTGATGATGATACTTCATACACATTATATAACATGCTTTTATATGATAATTATGACTCGTATTTTAAATTCATATTTTTAAATGCATATAAAACTCTGTATTCTAATGTTGTTCTCCACCAATTTCACATTTTAACTGCCTACATTTTTTCAGATTGCAGCACAGCAGATCTTTCAAGGCACGATGATACATGAATTACCATTTTTAGTAGTTGTGCAAATTTGGACATCCCATGTTGAAATTTGACTAGACAATACTGATAATAATAATAATAATAATAATGGTATTTTGCAAGGTACGTTTAATAATAACTGTACGTAATTGATAGCAACTTAATATTAGTGAAAAAAAAATTAGAATCATGAAACCAAGAGCAATGAATTCAGTAAATGATTCTTATTTAGGATTATTAACTTCCAAGTATTTCATTTAAGCTGATACTTCATAATCACTATAAAACATGTTTTTATATGATAACTTTGACGTATATTACTAATTCAAATTGTTTATGGTTTATGAAACACTCAATTCTCAATATAGTGTCTTGAAACCTTGACCACTACATAGAGAATATGTTTCTTATTTAGCATTATTTACTTCCATATATTTCATTGATGCTGATACTTCATAAACATTATAAAACTTGGTTTTATATGATAATTTTGACTCGTGTTATAAATTCATATTTTTAACTGCTTATGAAACACTCAATTCTCAAATAATTGACATGAAACCAATACTATTGAATTAAGTAAATGAATCTTATTTAGCATTATTAACTTCCATGTATTTCATTGATGCTGATACTTCATAAACACCAGAAACATGTTTTTATATGATAATTTTGACTAGTGTTATAAATTCATATTTTAAACTGCTTATGAAACACTCATTTCTCAATTAATTCTCCACCAATTTTACATATTTAACTGACTACATTTTTTTCAGATTGCAGTGCAGCAGTTCACCTAAGGCTTGCTGAGACAGGAATTTGCATTCATACCACTTTGTAAAATTATCAACATCTTATTTTGAAAATACACTAGAAGATATTGATAATAATATTGGATTTATGCAATGTGTGTGTAATGGTTATTGAACATAATTGGTAGCAACTTAATATTAGTGATACAAAAAATTAGTATCATGAAACCAAGACCAATGAATTCAGTAAATGATTCTTATTTAGGATTATTAACTTCCAAGTATTTCATTTAAGCTGATACCTCATAAACACTATAAAACATGTTTTTATATGATAATTTTGACGTATATTACTAATTCAAATAGTTAATGGTTTATGAAACCCTCAATTCTCAATATAGTGTCTTGAAACCTTGACCACTACATAGAGAATATGTTTCTTATTTAGCATTAATTACATTCATACATTTCATTTAAGCTGATACTTCATAAACATTATAAAACTTGGTTTTATATGATAATTTTGACTCGTGTTATAAATTCATATTTTTAACTGCTTATGAAACACTCATTTCTCACTTAATTCTCCACCAATTTTACATATTTAACTGACTACAATTTTTTTCAGATTGCAGTGCAGCATTTCACCCAAGGCTTGCTGAGACAGGAATTTGCATTCATACCACTTTGGAAAATTATCAACATTTTATTTTGAAAATACACTAGAAGATATTGATAATAATATTGGATTTATGCAATGTGTGTGTAATGGTTATTGAACATAATTGGAAGCAACTTAATATTAGTGATACAAAAAATTAGTATCATGAAACCAAGACCAATGAATTCAGTAAATGATTCTTATTTAGGATTATTAACTTCCAAGTATTTCATTTAAGCTGATACCTCATAAACACTATAAAACATGTTTTTATATGATAATTTTAACGTATATTACGAATTCAAATTTTTTATGGCTTATGAAACACTCAATTCTCAATTGAGTATCTTGAAACTTTGACCACTAGAAAGAGAATATGTTTCTTATTTAGCATTAATTACATTCATACATTTCATTTAAGCCAATACTTCATAAACACTATAAACTTGCTTTTATATGATAATGTTGACTCGTGTTATAAATTCATATTTTTAACTGCTTATGAAACACTCAATTCTCAAATAATTGACATGAAACCAATACTATTGAATTAAGTAAATGAATCTTATTTAGCATTATTAACTTCCATGTATTTCATTGATGCTGATACTTCATAAACACCAGAAACATGTTTTTATATGATAATTTTGACTCGTGTTATAAATTCATATTTTAAACTGCTTATGAAACACTCATTTCTCAATTAATTCTCCACCAATTTTACATATTTAACTGACTACATTTTTTTCAGATTGCAGTGCAGCAGTTCACCTAAGGCTTGCTGAGACAGGAATTTGCATTCATACCACTTTGTAAAATTATCAACATCTTATTTTGAAAATACACTAGAAGATATTGATAATAATATTGGATTTATGCAATGTGTGTGTAATGGTTATTGAACATAATTGGTAGCAACTTAATATTAGTGATACAAAAAATTAGTATCATGAAACCAAGACCAATGAATTCAGTAAATGATTCTTATTTAGGATTATTAACTTCCAAGTATTTCATTTAAGCTGATACCTCATAAACACTATAAAACATGTTTTTATATGATAATTTTGACGTATATTACTAATTCAAATAGTTAATGGTTTATGAAACCCTCAATTCTCAATATAGTGTCTTGAAACCTTGACCACTACATAGAGAATATGTTTCTTATTTAGCATTAATTACATTCATACATTTCATTTAAGCTGATACTTCATAATCACTATAAAACATGTTTTTATATGATAATTTTAACGTATATTACAAATTGAAATTTTTTATAGCTTATGAAACACTCAATTCTCAATTGAGTATCTTGAAACTTTGACCACTAGAAAGAGAATATGTTTCTTATTTAGCATTAATTACATTCATACATTTCATTTAAGCCAATACTTCATAAACACTATAAACTTGCTTTTATATGATAATGTTGACTCGTGTTATAAATTCATATTTTTAACTGCTTATGAAACACTCAATTCTCAAATAATTGACATGAAACCAATACTATTGAATTAAGTAAATGAATCTTATTTAGCATTATTAACTTCCATGTATTTCATTGATGCTGATACTTCATAAACACCAGAAACATGTTTTTATATGATAATTTTGACTCGTGTTATAAATTCATATTTTAAACTGCTTATGAAACACTCAATTCTCAAATAATTGACATGAAACCAATACCATAGAATTAAGTAAATGAATCTTCTTTAGCATTATTAACTTCCATGTATTTCATTGATGATGATACTTCATACACATTATATAACATGCTTTTATATGATAATTATGACTCGTATTTTAAATTCATATTTTTAAATGCATATAAAACTCTGTATTCTAATGTTGTTCTCCACCAATTTCACATTTTAACTGCCTACATTTTTTCAGATTGCAGCACAGCAGATCTTTCAAGGCACGATGATACATGAATTACCATTTTTAGTAGTTGTGAAAATTTGGACATCCCATGTTGAAATTTGACTAGACAATACTGATGATAATAATAATAATGGTATTTTGCAAGATACGTTTAATAATAACTGTACGTAATTGATAGCAACTTAATATTAGTGAAAAAAAAATTAGAATCATGAAACCAAGAGCAATGAATTCAGTAAATGATTCTTATTTAGGATTATTAACTTCCAAGTATTTCATTTAAGCTGATACTTCATAATCACTATAAAACATGTTGTTATATGATAATTTTAACGTATATTACAAATTGAAATTTTTTATAGCTTATGAAACACTCAATTCTCAATTGAGTATCTTGAAACTTTGACCACTAGAAAGAGAATATGTTTCTTATTTAGCATTAATTACATTCATACATTTCATTTAAGCTGATACTTCATAATCACTATAAAACATGTTGTTATATGATAATTTTAACGTATATTACAAATTGAAATTTTTTATAGCTTATGAAACACTCAATTCTCAATTGAGTATCTTGAAACTTTGACCACTAGATAGAGAATATGATTCTTATTTAGCATTAATTACATTCATACATTTCATTTAAGCCAATACTTCATAAACTCTATAAAACTTGTTTTTATATGATAATTTTGACGTATATTACTAATTCAAATATTTAATCACTTATGAAACACTCAATTCTCAATTTAGTATCTTGAAACTTTGACCACTAGAAAGAGAATAAGTTTCTTATTTAGCATTAATTACTTTCATAAATTGCATTTAAGCTGATACTTCATAGACACTAATACATGTTTTTGTATGATAATTTTGACGTATATTACTAATTCAAATTGTTTATGGTTTATGAAACACTCGATTCTCAATATAGTGTCTTGAAACCTTGACCACTACATAGAGAATATGTTTCTTATTTAGCATTAATTACATTCATACATTTCATTTAAGCCAATACTTCATAAACACTATAAACTTGATTTAAAATGATAATGTTGACTCGTGTTATAAATTCATATTTTAAACTGCTTATAAAACACTCATTTCTCAATTAATTCTCCACCAATTTTACATATTTAACTGACTACATTTTTTTCAGATTGCAGTGCAGCAGTTCACTCAAGGCTTGCTGAGACAGGAATTTGCATTCATACCACTTTGGGAAAGTATCAACATCTTATTTTGAAAATAAACTAGAAGATATTGATAATAATATTGGATTTATGCAATGTGTGTATAATGGTTATTGAACATAATTGGTAGCAACTTAATACTAGTGAAACAAAAAATTAGTATCATGAAACCAAGACCAATGAATTCAGTAAATGATTCTTATTTAACTTTATTAACTTCCATGTAATTCATTGATGCTGATACTTCATAAACACTATAAACATGCTTTTAAATGACAATTTTGACTCGTGTTATAAATTCATATTTTAAACTGCTTATGAAACACTCAATTCTCAATTAATTCTCCACTAATTTTACATATTTAACTGACTACATTTTTTTCAGATTGCAGTGCAGCAGTTCACTCAAGGCTTGCTGAGACAGGAATTTGCATTCATACCACTTTGGGAAATTATCAACATCTTATATTGAAAATAAACTAGAAGATATTGATAA
>NC_040879.1:76329794-76370010 GCF_003676215.2 Rhopalosiphum maidis | reverse complement strand
TTTAGGAATTTTAAGAAATTTTATAGATTCTATTAGTTATTATTGGGTTTTTCATGGGTATATTGGAATTTTAATCATTTATATATATTAAAACGGAAATTTATGATTTTTTAGGTATTTTAAGAAATTTCAATATTTCATTCAAGGCTTCTGAGACAGGAATTTGCATTCATACCACTTTGGGAAAGTATCAACATCTTATTTTGAAAAAACTAGAAGATATTGATAATAATATTGGATTTATGCAATGTGTGTATGGTTATTGAATATAATTGATAGCAAATTAATACTAGTGAAACAAAAAATAGTATCATGAAAACAAGACCAATGAATTAAGTTAAATGATTCTTTATTAGCATTAGAACTTGCATGTATTTTTGTTGATGCTGATACTTCATAAACACTATAAAACATGTTTTTATATGGTAAATTTGGAGTATATTAAAAATTCTAATTTTTTATGGCTTATGAAAACACTCAATTCTCATGAGTATTTGAAACCTTGACCATAGAAAGAGAAATTGGATCTGATTTAGCATTAGTTACTTTCATACATTACATTTAAGCCAATGTTTCATAAACTCTATAAAACATGTTTTTATATGGTAAATTTGGGTATTTTACAAATTCATTTTTTATTGCTTATAAAATACTCAATTCTCTTGTTAGTGTCTTGAAACCTTCACCACTAGAAAGAGAATATGTTTCTTATTTAGCATTAATTACTTTCATACATTACATTTAAGTTAATGTTTCATAAACTCTATAAAACTTGTTTTTATATGATAATATTGGAGTATATTAAAAATTCAAATTTTTTATGGCTAATGAACACTCAATTCTCAATTAATTGACATGAAACCAACACCATTAAATTATGTAAATGATTCTTATTTAACTTTATTAACTTCCATGTAATTCATTGATGCTTATACTTCATAACACTATAAACATGCTTTTAAAATGACAATTTTGACTCGTGTTATAAATTCATATTTTAAACTGCTTATGAAACACTCATTTCTCAATTAATTCTCCACCAATCTTACAATTTTAACTGACTACTATTTTTTCAGATTACAGTGCAGCAGTTCACCCAAGGCTTGCTGAGACCGAACATTTGCATTCATACCACTTTGGGAAAGTATCAACATCTTATTTTGAAAATAAACTAGAAGATACTGATAATAATATTGGATTTCTGCAATGTGTGTGTAATGGTTATTGAATATAATTGATAATAAATTAATAGTTGTGAAACAATTGTTATTTGTTATATATATGAATAAAAGATTAGTAAACACTTTTAGCTTGTAATTTTTATTCTTCTTATTACCTATGCTATAAAAATCTTTTATTTAGACTATACATAAATGATAATTTTGATAAAAATTACAAATTCACATTTTCAACTGTTTATAGAAGAATTAATCATTAGTCGATATTAACACCAACAGAGGGCGGGAGGTTCCCCATACCTTGGTCGACGGCTGACCTGCCACAGAAGAATCTAGTTGGTTGTGTGCCGTTCACCGTTCCACTGCTCTCCGGAGTGGGGCGGTATATTTATTAGGCTTTTGACCGAATATCTTGTACATTTACGAAAGAATATTTATAATATCAACGAATTGTTCATATTTTACGCCCGAAGTTAACACAAGTCAGTGTCCTGATCCTCGACCAATGCATTAAGAAAATGATTTAAATTTATCATCAAATTCATATGGAAAAGGGGTATTTTTCAGTTATTGTACAAGTGTATTCTTTTTTAAAAGTACAAAACATTCTGTTAATTTGTACAATCTTTTATGGCTTATCATAATTATTATTTGTTATCATCTGTTTATGCTTAAATTTCGTATCTTTTTACAGTTTTACATTCGTACTTGTGTTAAAGTTTCAACTGTAAATAGTTTTTCAATTATTTTGTATTAAAATGAAGGTTGTCTGTTAGTTTTTGTTTTGATTGTTTCAATTTCTAAATTATCCAGTGTTGTCCACGCACTAGTTGTTATAGAATTATTTTCGTTCTCCTTATGGTGTTGTAGTAGTGACAATTGGATTAAGTAAATGATTCTTTTTTAGCATTATTAACTTCCATGTAATTCATTGATGCTGATACTTCATAAACACTATAAACATGCTTTTAAATGACAATTTTGACTCGTGTTATAAATTCATATTTTAAACTGCTTATGAACACTCAATTCTCAATTAATTCTCCACTTATTTTACATATTTAACTGACTACATTTTTTTCAGATTGCAGTGCAGCAGTTCATTCAAGGCTTGCTGAGACAGGAATTTGCATTCATACCACTTTGGGAAAGTATCAACATCTTATTTTGAAAATAAACTAGAAGATATTGATAATAATATTGGATTTATGCAATGTGTGTGTAATGGTTATTGAATATAATTGATAGCAAATTAATACTAGTGAAACAAAAAATTAGTATCATGAAACCAAGACCAATGAATTAAGTAAATGATTCTTATTTAGCATTATTACTTGCATGTATTTTTGTTGATGCTGATACTTCATAACACTATAAAACATGTTTTTATATGGTAAATTTGGAGTATATTAAAAATTCTAATTTTTTATGGCTTATGAAACACTCAATTCTCATGTTAGTATCTTGAAACCTTGACCACTAGAAAGAGAAATTGGATCTGATTTAGCATTAATTACTTTCATACATTACATTTAAGCCAATGTTTCATAAACTCTATAAAACATGTTGTTATATGGTAAATTTGACGTATTTTACAAATTCATTTTTTAATTGCTTATAAAATACTCAATTCTCATGTTAGTATCTTGAAACCTTGACCACTAGAAAGAGAATATGTTTCTTATTCAGGATTAATTACTTTCATACATTACATTTAAGCCAATGTTTCATAAACTCTATAAAACATGTTTTTATATGGTAAATTTGACATATTTTACAAATTCATTTTTTTAATGCTTATAAAATACTCAATTCTCATGTTAGTGTCTTGAAACCTTCACCACTAGAAATAGAATATGTTTCTTATTTAGCATTAATTACTTTCATACATTACATTTAATCCAATGTTTCATAAACTCTATAAACATGTTTTTATATGGTAAATTTGACGTATTTTACAAATTCATTTTTTTAATTGCTTATAAAATACTCAATTCTCATGTTAGTATCTTGAAACCTTGACCACTAGAAAGAGAATATGTTTCTTATTCAGGATTAATTACTTTTATACATTTCATATAATCCAATACTTCATAAACACTATAAAACATGTTTTTATATGATAATATTGGAGTATATTAAAAATTCAAAATTTTTTTATGGCTAATGAAACACTCAATTCTCAATTAATTGACATGAAACCAACACCATTAAATTATGTAAATGATTCTTATTTAACTTTATTAACTTCCATGTAATTCATTGATGCTTATACTTCATAAACACTATAAACATGCTTTTAAATGACAATTTTGACTCGTGTTATAAATTCATATTTTAAACTGCTTATGAAACACTCATTTCTCAATTAATTCTCCACCAATCTTACAAATTTAACTGACTACATTTTTTCAGATTGCAGTGCAGCAGTTCACCCAAGGCTTGCTGAGACCGAAATTTGCATTCATACCACTTTGGAAAATATCAACATCTTATTATGAAAATAAACTAGAAGATACTTATAATAGCAATAATGGTCTTTTGCAAGGTACGTGTAATAATAACCGTATGTAATTGATAGCAACTTAATATTAGTGAAACAAAAAGTAAATATCATGAAACCAAGACCAATGAATTAGGTAAATGATTCTTATTAAGCATTATTAATTCCATGTATTTCATTGATGCTGATACTTCATAAACACTATAAACATGCTTTTAAATGACAATTTTGACTCGTGTTATGAATTCATATTTTAAACTGCTTATGAAACACTCAATTCTCAATTAATTCTCCACTTATTTTACATATTTAACTGACTACATTTTTTTCAGATTGCAGTGCAGCAGTTCATTCAAGGCTTGCTGAGACAGGAATTTGCATTCATACCACTTTGGGAAAGTATCAACATCTTATTTTGAAAATAAACTAGAAGATATTGATAATAATATTGGATTTATGCAATGTGTGTGTAATGGTTATTGAATATAATTGATAGCAAATTAATACTAGTGAAACAAAAAATTAGTATCATGAAACCAAGACCAATGAATTAAGTAAATGATTCTTATTTAGCATTATTAACTTGCATGTATTTTTGTTGATGCTGATACTTCATAAACACTATAAAACATGTTTTTATATGGTAAATTTGGAGTATATTAAAAATTCTAATTTTTTATGGCTTATGAAACACTCAATTCTCATGTTAGTATCTTGAAACCTTGACCACTATAAAGAGAAATTGGATCTGATTTAGCATTAATTACTTTCATACATTACATTTAAGCCAATGTTTCATAAACCCTATAAAACATGTTGTTATATGGTAAATTTGACGTATTTTACAAATTCATTTTTTTAATTGCTTATAAAATACTCAATTCTCATGTTAGTATCTTGAAACCTTGACCACTAGAAAGAGAATATGTTTCTTATTTAGCATTAATTACTTTCATACATTTCATTTAAGCCAATACTTCATAAACACTATAAAACATGTTTTTATATGGTAAATTTGACGTATTTTACAAATTCATTTTTTTAATTGCTTATAAAATACTCAATTCTCATTCTAGTGTCTTGAAACCTTCACCACTAGAAAGAGAATATGTTTCTTTTTTAGCATTAATTACTTTCATACATTACATTTAATCCAATGTTTCATAAACTCTATAAAACATGTTTTTATATGATAATATTAATGTAAATTACAAATTCAAATTTTTTATGGCTTATAAAATACTCAATTCTCATGTTAGTATCTTGAAACCTTGACCACTAGAAAGAGAATATGTTTCTTATTTAGCATTAATTACTTTCATACATTACATTTAAGTTAATGTTTCATAAACTCTATAAAACTTGTTTTTATATGATAATATTGGAGTATATTAAAAATTCAAATTTTTTATGGCTAATGAAACACTCAATTCTCAATTAATTGACATGAAACCAACACCATTAAATTATGTAAATGATTCTTATTTAACTTTATTAACTTCCATGTAATTCATTGATGCTTATACTTCATAAACACTATAAACATGCTTTTAAATGACAATTTTGACTCGTGTTATAAATTCATATTTTAAACTGCTTATGAAACACTCATTTCTCAATTAATTCTCCACCAATCTTACAAATTTAACTGACTACATTTTTTCAGATTGCAGTGCAGCAGTTCACCCAAGGCTTGCTGAGACCGAAATTTGCATTCATACCACTTTGGGAAAGTATCAACATCTTATTTTGAAAATAAACTAGAAGATACTGATAATAATATTGGATTTCTGCAATGTGTGTGTAATGGTTATTGAATATAATTGATAATAAATTAATAGTTGTGAAACAATTGTTATTTGTTATATATATGAATAAAAGATTAGTAAACACTTTTAGCTTGTAATTTTTATTCTTCTTATTTACCTATGCTATAAAAATCTTTTATTTAGACTATACATAATGATAATTTTGATAAAATTACAAATTCACATTTTCAACTGTTTATAGAAGAATTAATCATTAAGTCGATATTAACACCAACAGAGGGCGGGAGGTTCCCCATACCTTGGTCGACGGCTGACCTGCCACAGGAAGAATCTAGTTGGTTGTGTGCCGTTCACCGTTCCACTGCTCTCCGGAGTGGGGCGGTATATTTATTAGGCTTTTGACCGAATATCTTGTACATTTACGAAAGAATATTTATAATATCAACGAATTGTTCATATTTTACGCCCGAAGTTAACACAAGTCAGTGTCCTGATCCTCGACCAATGCATTAAGAAAATGATTTAAATTTATCATCAAATTCATATGGAAAAGGGGTATTTTTCAGTTATTGTACAAGTGTATTCTTTTTTAAAAGTACAAAACATTCTGTTAATTTGTACAATCTTTTATGGCTTATCATAATTATTATTTGTTATCATCTGTTTATGCTTAAATTTCGTATCTTTTTACAGTTTTACATTCGTACTTGTGTTAAAGTTTCAACTGTAAATAGTTTTCAATTATTTTGTATTAAAAATGAAGGTTGTCTGTTAGTTTTTGTTTTGATTGTTTCAATTTCTAAATTATCCAGTGTTGTCCACGCACTAGTTGTTATAGAATTATTTTCGTTCTCCTTATGGTGTGTAGTAGTGACAATTGGATTAAGTAAATGATTCTTTTTTAGCATTATTAACTTCCATGTAATTCATTGATGCTGATACTTCATAAACACTATAAACATGCTTTTAAATGACAATTTTGACTCGTGTTATAAATTCATATTTTAAACTGCTTATGAAACACTCAATTCTCAATTAATTCTCCACTTATTTTACATATTTAACTGACTACATTTTTTCAGATTGCAGTGCAGCAGTTCATCAAGGCTTGCTGAGACAGGAATTTGCATTCATACCACTTTGGGAAAGTATCAACATCTTATTATGAAAATAAACTAGAAGATACTTATAATAGCAATAATGGTCTTTTGCAAGGTACGTGTAATAATAACCGTATGTAATTGATAGCAACTTAATATTAGTGAAACAAAAAGTAAATATCATGAAACCAAGACCAATGAATTAGGTAAATGATTCTTATTAAGCATTATTAATTCCATGTATTTCATTGATGCTGATACTTCATAAACACTATAAACATGCTTTTAAATGACAATTTTGACTCGTGTTATAAATTCATATTTTAAACTGCTTATGAAACACTCAATTCTCAATTAATTTTCCACTAATTTTACATATTTAACTGACTACATTTTTTTCAGATTGCAGTGCAGCAGTTCAATCAAGGCTTGCTGAGACAGGAATTTGCATTTATACCACTTTGGAAAATATCAACATCTTATTATGAAAATAAACTAGAAGATACTTATAATAGCAATAATGGTCTTTTGCAAGGTACGTGTAATAATAACCGTATGTAATTGATAGCAACTTAATATTAGTGAAACAAAAAGTAAATATCATGAAACCAAGACCAATGAATTAGGTAAATGATTCTTATTAAGCATTATTAATTCCATGTATTTCATTGATGCTGATACTTCATAAACACTATAAACATGCTTTTAAATGACAATTTTGACTCGTGTTATGAATTCATATTTTAAACTGCTTATGAAACACTCAATTCTCAATTAATTCTCCACTTATTTTACATATTTAACTGACTACATTTTTTTCAGATTGCAGTGCAGCAGTTCATTCAAGGCTTGCTGAGACAGGAATTTGCATTCATACCACATTGGGAAAGTATCAACATCTTATTTTGAAAATAAACTAGAAGATATTGATAATAATATTGGATTTATGCAATGTGTGTGTAATGGTTATTGAATATAATTGATAGCAAATTAATACTAGTGAAACAAAAAATTAGTATCATGAAACCAAGACCAATGAATTAAGTAAATGATTCTTATTTAGCATTATTAACTTGCATGTATTTTTGTTGATGCTGATACTTCATAAACACTATAAAACATGTTTTTATATGGTAAATTTGGAGTATATTAAAAATTCTAATTTTTTATGGCTTATGAAACACTCAATTCTCATGTTAGTATCTTGAAACCTTGACCACTAGAAAGAGAAATTGGATCTGATTTAGCATTAATTACTTTCATACATTACATTTAAGCCAATGTTTCATAAACTCTATAAAACATGTTTTTATATGGTAAATTTGACGTATTTTACAAATTCATTTTTTTAATTGCTTATAAAATACTCAATTCTCATGTTAGTGTCTTGAAACCTTCACCACTAGAAATAGAATATGTTTCTTATTTAGCATTAATTACTTTCATACATTACATTTAATCCAATGTTTCATAAACTCTATAAAACATGTTTTTATATGGTAAATTTGACGTATTTTACAAATTCATTTTTTTAATTGCTTATAAAATACTCAATTCTCATGTTAGTATCTTGAAACCTTGACCACTAGAAAGAGAATATGTTTCTTATTTAGCATTAATTACTTTCATACATTACATTTAAGTTAATGTTTCATAAACTCTATAAAACTTGTTTTTATATGATAATATTGGAGTATATTAAAAATTCAAATTTTTTATGGCTAATGAAACACTCAATTCTCAATTAATTGACATGAAACCAACACCATTAAATTATGTAAATGATTCTTATTTAACTTTATTAACTTCCATGTAATTCATTGATGCTTATACTTCATAAACACTATAAACATGCTTTTAAATGACAATTTTGACTCGTGTTATAAATTCATATTTTAAACTGCTTATGAAACACTCATTTCTCAATTAATTCTCCACCAATCTTACAATTTTAACTGACTACATTTTTTCAGATTGCAGTGCAGCAGTTCACCCAAGGCTTGCTGAGACCGAAATTTGCATTCATACCACTTTGGGAAAGTATCAACATCTTATTTTGAAAATAAACTAGAAGATACTGATAATAATATTGGATTTCTGCAATGTGTGTGTAATGGTTATTGAATATAATTGATAATAAATTAATAGTTGTGAAACAATTGTTATTTGTTATATATATGAATAAAAGATTAGTAAACACTTTTAGCTTGTAATTTTTATTCTTCTTATTTACCTATGCTATAAAAATCTTTTATTTAGACTATACATAAATGATAATTTTGATAAAAATTACAAATTCACATTTTCAACTGTTTATAGAAGAATTAATCATTAAGTCGATATTAACACCAACAGAGGGCGGGAGGTTCCCCATACCTTGGTCGACGGCTGACCTGCCACAGGAAGAATCTAGTTGGTTGTGTGCCGTTCACCGTTCCACTGCTCTCCGGAGTGGGGCGGTATATTTATTAGGCTTTTGACCGAATATCTTGTACATTTACGAAAGAATATTTATAATATCAACGAATTGTTCATATTTTACGCCCGAAGTTAACACAAGTCAGTGTCCTGATCCTCGACCAATGCATTAAGAAAATGATTTAAATTTATCATCAAATTCATATGGAAAGGGGTATTTTTCAGTTATTGTACAAGTGTATTCTTTTTTTAAAAGTACAAAACATTCTGTTAATTTGTACAATCTTTTATGGCTTATCATAATTATTATTTGTTATCATCTGTTTATGCTTAAATTTCGTATCTTTTTACAGTTTTACATTCGTACTTGTGTTAAAGTTTCAACTGTAAATAGTTTTCAATTATTTTGTATTAAAAATGAAGGTTGTCTGTTAGTTTTTGTTTTGATTGTTTCAATTTCTAAATTATCCAGTGTTGTCCACGCACTAGTTGTTATAGAATTATTTTCGTTCTCCTTATGGTGTGTAGTAGTGACAATTGGATTAAGTAAATGATTCTTTTTTAGCATTATTAACTTCCATGTAATTCATTGATGCTGATACTTCATAAACACTATAAACATGCTTTTAAATGACAATTTTGACTCGTGTTATAAATTCATATTTTAAACTGCTTATGAAACACTCAATTCTCAATTAATTCTCCACTAATTTTACATATTTAACTGACTACATTTTTTCAGATTGCAGTGCAGCAGTTCAATCAAGGCTTGCTGAGACAGGAATTTGCATTTATACCACTTTGGGAAAATATCAACATCTTATTATGAAAATAAACTAGAAGATACTTATAATAGCAATAATGGTCTTTTGCAAGGTACGTGTAATAATAACCGTATGTAATTGATAGCAACTTAATATTAGTGAAACAAAAAGTAAATATCATGAAACCAAGACCAATGAATTAGGTAAATGATTCTTATTAAGCATTATTAATTCCATGTATTTCATTGATGCTGATACTTCATAAACACTATAAACATGCTTTTAAATGACAATTTTGACTCGTGTTATAAATTCATATTTTAAACTGCTTATGAAACACTCAATTCTCAATTAATTCTCCACTAATTTTACATATTTAACTGACTACATTTTTTTCAGATTGCAGTGCAGCAGTTCAATCAAGGCTTGCTGAGACAGGAATTTGCATTTATACCACTTTGGAAAATATCAACATCTTATTATGAAAATAAACTAGAAGATACTTATAATAGCAATAATGGTCTTTTGCAAGGTACGTGTAATAATAACCGTATGTAATTGATAGCAACTTAATATTAGTGAAACAAAAAGTAAATATCATGAAACCAAGACCAATGAATTAGGTAAATGATTCTTATTAAGCATTATTAATTCCATGTATTTCATTGATGCTGATACTTCATAAACACTATAAACATGCTTTTAAATGACAATTTTGACTCGTGTTATGAATTCATATTTTAAACTGCTTATGAAACACTCAATTCTCAATTAATTCTCCACTTATTTTACATATTTAACTGACTACATTTTTTTCAGATTGCAGTGCAGCAGTTCATTCAAGGCTTGCTGAGACAGGAATTTGCATTCATACCACATTGGGAAAGTATCAACATCTTATTTTGAAAATAAACTAGAAGATATTGATAATAATATTGGATTTATGCAATGTGTGTGTAATGGTTATTGAATATAATTGATAGCAAATTAATACTAGTGAAACAAAAAATTAGTATCATGAAACCAAGACCAATGAATTAAGTAAATGATTCTTATTTAGCATTATTAACTTGCATGTATTTTTGTTGATGCTGATACTTCATAAACACTATAAAACATGTTTTTATATGGTAAATTTGGAGTATATTAAAAATTCTAATTTTTTATGGCTTATGAAACACTCAATTCTCATGTTAGTATCTTGAAACCTTGACCACTAGAAAGAGAAATTGGATCTGATTTAGCATTAATTACTTTCATACATTACATTTAAGCCAATGTTTCATAAACTCTATAAAACATGTTTTTATATGGTAAATTTGACGTATTTTACAAATTCATTTTTTTAATTGCTTATAAAATACTCAATTCTCATGTTAGTGTCTTGAAACCTTCACCACTAGAAATAGAATATGTTTCTTATTTAGCATTAATTACTTTCATACATTACATTTAATCCAATGTTTCATAAACTCTATAAAACATGTTTTTATATGGTAAATTTGACGTATTTTACAAATTCATTTTTTAATTGCTTATAAAATACTCAATTCTCATGTTAGTATCTTGAAACCTTGACCACTAGAAAGAGAATATGTTTCTTATTTAGCATTAATTACTTTCATACATTACATTTAAGTTAATGTTTCATAAACTCTATAAAACTTGTTTTTATATGATAATATTGGAGTATATTAAAAATTCAAATTTTTTATGGCTAATGAAACACTCAATTCTCAATTAATTGACATGAAACCAACACCATTAAATTATGTAAATGATTCTTATTTAACTTTATTAACTTCCATGTAATTCATTGATGCTTATACTTCATAAACACTATAAACATGCTTTTAAATGACAATTTTGACTCGTGTTATAAATTCATATTTTAAACTGCTTATGAAACACTCATTTCTCAATTAATTCTCCACCAATCTTACAATTTTAACTGACTACATTTTTTCAGATTGCAGTGCAGCAGTTCACCCAAGGCTTGCTGAGACCGAAATTTGCATTCATACCACTTTGGGAAAGTATCAACATCTTATTTTGAAAATAAACTAGAAGATACTGATAATAATATTGGATTTCTGCAATGTGTGTGTAATGGTTATTGAATATAATTGATAATAAATTAATAGTTGTGAAACAATTGTTATTTGTTATATATATGAATAAAAGATTAGTAAACACTTTTAGCTTGTAATTTTTATTCTTCTTATTTACCTATGCTATAAAAATCTTTTATTTAGACTATACATAAATGATAATTTTGATAAAAATTACAAATTCACATTTTCAACTGTTTATAGAAGAATTAATCATTAAGTCGATATTAACACCAACAGAGGGCGGGAGGTTCCCCATACCTTGGTCGACGGCTGACCTGCCACAGGAAGAATCTAGTTGGTTGTGTGCCGTTCACCGTTCCACTGCTCTCCGGAGTGGGGCGGTATATTTATTAGGCTTTTGACCGAATATCTTGTACATTTACGAAAGAATATTTATAATATCAACGAATTGTTCATATTTTACGCCCGAAGTTAACACAAGTCAGTGTCCTGATCCTCGACCAATGCATTAAGAAAATGATTTAAATTTATCATCAAATTCATATGGAAAAGGGGTATTTTTCAGTTATTGTACAAGTGTATTCTTTTTTTAAAAGTACAAAACATTCTGTTAATTTGTACAATCTTTTATGGCTTATCATAATTATTATTTGTTATCATCTGTTTATGCTTAAATTTCGTATCTTTTTACAGTTTTACATTCGTACTTGTGTTAAAGTTTCAACTGTAAATAGTTTTCAATTATTTTGTATTAAAAATGAAGGTTGTCTGTTAGTTTTTGTTTTGATTGTTTCAATTTCTAAATTATCCAGTGTTGTCCACGCACTAGTTGTTATAGAATTATTTTCGTTCTCCTTATGGTGTGTAGTAGTGACAATTGGATTAAGTAAATGATTCTTTTTTAGCATTATTAACTTCCATGTAATTCATTGATGCTGATACTTCATAAACACTATAAACATGCTTTTAAATGACAATTTTGACTCGTGTTATAAATTCATATTTTAAACTGCTTATGAAACACTCAATTCTCAATTAATTCTCCACTTATTTTACATATTTAACTGACTACATTTTTTTCAGATTGCAGTGCAGCAGTTCATTCAAGGCTTGCTGAGACAGGAATTTGCATTCATACCACTTTGGGAAAGTATCAACATCTTATTTTGAAAATAAACTAGAAGATATTGATAATAATATTGGATTTATGCAATGTGTGTGTAATGGTTATTGAATATAATTGATAGCAAATTAATACTAGTGAAACAAAAAATTAGTATCATGAAACCAAGACCAATGAATTAAGTAAATGATTCTTATTTAGCATTATTAACTTGCATGTATTTTGTTGATGCTGATACTTCATAAACACTATAAAACATGTTTTTATATGGTAAATTTGGAGTATATTAAAAATTCTAATTTTTTATGGCTTATGAAACACTCAATTCTCATGTTAGTATCTTGAAACTTGACCACTAGAAAGAGAAATTGGATCTGATTTAGCATTAATTACTTTCATACATTACATTTAAGCCAATGTTTCATAAACTCTATAAACATGTTGTTTATATGTAAAATTGACGTATTTTACAAATTCATTTTTTTAATTGCTTATAAAATACTCAATTCTCATGTTAGTATCTTGAAACCTTGACCACTAGAAAGAGAATATGTTTCTTATTTAGCATTAATTACTTCATACATTACATTTAAGCCAATGTTTCATAAACTCTATAAAACATGTTTTTATATGGTAAATTTGACATTTTTACAAATTCATTTTTTTAATTGCTTATAAAATACTCAATTCTCATGTTGTTCTTGAAACCTTCACCACTAGAAATAGAATATGTTTCTTATTTAGCATTAATTACTTTCATACATTACATTTAATCCAATGTTTCATAAACTCTATAAAACATGTTTTTATATGGTAAATTTGACGTATTTTACAAATTCATTTTTTTAATTGCTTATAAAATACTCAATTCTCATGTTAGTATCTTGAAACCTTGACCACTAGAAAGAGAATATGTTTCTTATTCAGGATTAATTACTTTTATACATTTCATATAATCCAATACTTCATAAACACTATAAAACATGTTTTTATATGATAATATTGGAGTATATTAAAAATTCAAATTTTTTATGGCTAATGAAACACTCAATTCTCAATTAATTGACATGAAACCAACACCATTAAATTATGTAAATGATTCTTATTTAACTTTATTAACTTCCATGTAATTCATTGATGCTTATACTTCATAAACACTATAAACATGCTTTTAAATGACAATTTTGACTCGTGTTATAAATTCATATTTTAAACTGCTTATGAAACACTCATTTCTCAATTAATTCTCCACCAATCTTACAAATTTAACTGACTACATTTTTTTCAGATTGCAGTGCAGCAGTTCAATCAAGGCTTGCTGAGACAGGAATTTGCATTTATACCACTTTGGAAAATATCAACATCTTATTATGAAAATAAACTAGAAGATACTTATAATAGCAATAATGGTCTTTTGCAAGGTACGTGTAATAATAACCGTATGTAATTGATAGCAACTTAATATTAGTGAAACAAAAAGTAAATATCATGAAACCAAGACCAATGAATTAGGTAAATGATTCTTATTAAGCATTATTAATTCCATGTATTTCATTGATGCTGATACTTCATAAACACTATAAACATGCTTTTAAATGACAATTTTGACTCGTGTTATGAATTCATATTTTAAACTGCTTATGAAACACTCAATTCTCAATTAATTCTCCACTTATTTTACATATTTAACTGACTACATTTTTTTCAGATTGCAGTGCAGCAGTTCATTCAAGGCTTGCTGAGACAGGAATTTGCATTCATACCACATTGGGAAAGTATCAACATCTTATTTTGAAAATAAACTAGAAGATATTGATAATAATATTGGATTTATGCAATGTGTATGTAATGGTTATTGAATATAATTGATAGCAAATTAATACTAGTGAAACAAAAAATTAGTATCATGAAACCAAGACCAATGAATTAAGTAAATGATTCTTATTTAGCATTATTAACTTGCATGTATTTTTGTTGATGCTGATACTTCATAAACACTATAAAACATGTTTTTATATGGTAAATTTGGAGTATATTAAAAATTCTAATTTTTTATGGCTTATGAAACACTCAATTCTCATGTTAGTATCTTGAAACCTTGACCACTATAAAGAGAAATTGGATCTGATTTAGCATTAATTACTTTCATACATTACATTTAAGCCAATGTTTCATAAACCCTATAAAACATGTTGTTATATGGTAAATTTGACGTATTTTACAAATTCATTTTTTTAATTGCTTATAAAATACTCAATTCTCATGTTAGTATCTTGAAACCTTGACCACTAGAAAGAGAATATGTTTCTTATTTAGCATTAATTACTTTCATACATTTCATTTAAGCCAATACTTCATAAACACTATAAAACATGTTTTTATATGGTAAATTTGACGTATTTTACAAATTCATTTTTTTAATTGCTTATAAAATACTCAATTCTCATTCTAGTGTCTTGAAACCTTCACCACTAGAAAGAGAATATGTTTCTTTTTTAGCATTAATTACTTTCATACATTACATTTAATCCAATGTTTCATAAACTCTATAAAACATGTTTTTATATGATAATATTAATGTAAATTACAAATTCAAATTTTTTATGGCTTATAAAATACTCAATTCTCATGTTAGTATCTTGAAACCTTGACCACTAGAAAGAGAATATGTTTCTTATTTAGCATTAATTACTTTCATACATTACATTTAAGTTAATGTTTCATAAACTCTATAAAACTTGTTTTTATATGATAATATTGGAGTATATTAAAAATTCAAATTTTTTATGGCTAATGAAACACTCAATTCTCAATTAATTGACATGAAACCAACACCATTAAATTATGTAAATGATTCTTATTTAACTTTATTAACTTCCATGTAATTCATTGATGCTTATACTTCATAAACACTATAAACATGCTTTTAAATGACAATTTTGACTCGTGTTATAAATTCATATTTTAAACTGCTTATGAAACACTCATTTCTCAATTAATTCTCCACCAATCTTACAATTTAACTGACTACATTTTTTCAGATTGCAGTGCAGCAGTTCACCCAAGGCTTGCTGAGACCGAAATTTGCATTCATACCACTTTGGGAAAGTATCAACATCTTATTTTGAAAATAAACTAGAAGATACTGATAATAATATTGGATTTCTGCAATGTGTGTGTAATGGTTATTGAATATAATTGATAATAAATTAATAGTTGTGAAACAATTGTTATTTGTTATATATATGAATAAAAGATTAGTAAACACTTTTAGCTTGTAATTTTTATTCTTCTTATTTACCTATGCTATAAAAATCTTTTATTTAGACTATACATAAATGATAATTTTGATAAAAATTACAAATTCACATTTTCAACTGTTTATAGAAGAATTAATCATTAAGTCGATATTAACACCAACAGAGGGCGGGAGGTTCCCCATACCTTGGTCGACGGCTGACCTGCCACAGGAAGAATCTAGTTGGTTGTGTGCCGTTCACCGTTCCACTGCTCTCCGGAGTGGGGCGGTATATTTATTAGGCTTTTGACCGAATATCTTGTACATTTACGAAAGAATATTTATAATATCAACGAATTGTTCATATTTTACGCCCGAAGTTAACACAAGTCAGTGTCCTGATCCTCGACCAATGCATTAAGAAAATGATTTAAATTTATCATCAAATTCATATGGAAAAGGGGTATTTTTCAGTTATTGTACAAGTGTATTCTTTTTTTAAAAGTACAAAACATTCTGTTAATTTGTACAATCTTTTATGGCTTATCATAATTATTATTTGTTATCATCTGTTTATGCTTAAATTTCGTATCTTTTTACAGTTTTACATTCGTACTTGTGTTAAAGTTTCAACTGTAAATAGTTTTCAATTATTTTGTATTAAAAATGAAGGTTGTCTGTTAGTTTTTGTTTTGATTGTTTCAATTTCTAAATTATCCAGTGTTGTCCACGCACTAGTTGTTATAGAATTATTTTCGTTCTCCTTATGGTGTGTAGTAGTGACAATTGGATTAAGTAAATGATTCTTTTTTAGCATTATTAACTTCCATGTAATTCATTGATGCTGATACTTCATAAACACTATAAACATGCTTTTAAATGACAATTTTGACTCGTGTTATAAATTCATATTTTAAACTGCTTATGAAACACTCAATTCTCAATTAATTCTCCACTTATTTTACATATTTAACTGACTACATTTTTTTCAGATTGCAGTGCAGCAGTTCATTCAAGGCTTGATGAGACAGGAATTTGCATTCATACCACTTTGGAAAGTATCAACATCTTATATGAAATAAAACGAGAAGATACTTAAAATAGCAATAATGGTCTTTTGCAAGGTACGTGTAATAATAACCGTATGTAATGATAGCAACTTAATATAGTGAAACAAAAAGTAAATATCATGAAACCAAGACCAATTGATTGAGGTAAATGATCTATTAAGCATTATAATTCAATGTATTTCATTGATGCTGATACTTCATAAACACTATATAAACATTGCTTTTAAACCTGACCATTTTTGACTCGTGTATAAATTCATATTTAAACTGCTTATGAAACACTCAATTATCAAGTAATTTTCCACTAATTTTAAATATTAAATGACTACATTTTTTTCAGATTGCAGTGCAGCAGTTCAATCAAGGCTTGCTGAGACAGGAATTTGCATTTATACCACTTGGAAAATATCACATCTTATTATGAAAATAAACTAGAAGATACTTATAATAGCAATAATGGTCTTTTGCAAGGTACGTGTAATAATAACCGTATGTAATTGATAGCAACTTAATATTAGTGAAACAAAAAGTAAATATCATGAAACCAAGACCAATGAATTAGGTAAATGATTCTTATTAAGCATTATTAATTCCATGTATTTCATTGATGCTGATACTTCATAAACACTATAAACATGCTTTTAAATGACAATTTTGACTCGTGTTATGAATTCATATTTTAAACTGCTTATGAAACACTCAATTCTCAATTAATTCTCCACTTATTTTACATATTTAACTGACTACATTTTTTTCAGATTGCAGTGCAGCAGTTCATTCAAGGCTTGCTGAGACAGGAATTTGCATTCATACCACATTGGGAAAGTATCAACATCTTATTTTGAAAATAAACTAGAAGATATTGATAATAATATTGGATTTATGCAATGTGTGTGTAATGGTTATTGAATATAATTGATAGCAAATTAATACTAGTGAAACAAAAAATTAGTATCATGAAACCAAGACCAATGAATTAAGTAAATGATTCTTATTTAGCATTATTAACTTGCATGTATTTTTGTTGATGCTGATACTTCATAAACACTATAAAACATGTTTTTATATGGTAAATTTGGAGTATATTAAAAATTCTAATTTTTTATGGCTTATGAAACACTCAATTCTCATGTTAGTATCTTGAAACCTTGACCACTAGAAAGAGAAATTGGATCTGATTTAGCATTAATTACTTTCATACATTACATTTAAGCCAATGTTTCATAAACTCTATAAAACATGTTTTTATATGGTAAATTTGACGTATTTTACAAATTCATTTTTTTAATTGCTTATAAAATACTCAATTCTCATGTTAGTGTCTTGAAACCTTCACCACTAGAAATAGAATATGTTTCTTATTTAGCATTAATTACTTTCATACATTACATTTAATCCAATGTTTCATAAACTCTATAAAACATGTTTTTATATGGTAAATTTGACGTATTTTACAAATTCATTTTTTTAATTGCTTATAAAATACTCAATTCTCATGTTAGTATCTTGAAACCTTGACCACTAGAAAGAGAATATGTTTCTTATTTAGCATTAATTACTTTCATACATTACATTTAAGTTAATGTTTCATAAACTCTATAAAACTTGTTTTTATATGATAATATTGGAGTATATTAAAAATTCAAATTTTTTATGGCTAATGAAACACTCAATTCTCAATTAATTGACATGAAACCAACACCATTAAATTATGTAAATGATTCTTATTTAACTTTATTAACTTCCATGTAATTCATTGATGCTTATACTTCATAAACACTATAAACATGCTTTTAAATGACAATTTTGACTCGTGTTATAAATTCATATTTTAAACTGCTTATGAAACACTCATTTCTCAATTAATTCTCCACCAATCTTACAATTTTAACTGACTACATTTTTTCAGATTGCAGTGCAGCAGTTCACCCAAGGCTTGCTGAGACCGAAATTTGCATTCATACCACTTTGGGAAAGTATCAACATCTTATTTTGAAAATAAACTAGAAGATACTGATAATAATATTGGATTTCTGCAATGTGTGTGTAATGGTTATTGAATATAATTGATAATAAATTAATAGTTGTGAAACAATTGTTATTTGTTATATATATGAATAAAAGATTAGTAAACACTTTTAGCTTGTAATTTTTATTCTTCTTATTTACCTATGCTATAAAAATCTTTTATTTAGACTATACATAAATGATAATTTTGATAAAAATTACAAATTCACATTTTCAACTGTTTATAGAAGAATTAATCATTAAGTCGATATTAACACCAACAGAGGGCGGGAGGTTCCCCATACCTTGGTCGACGGCTGACCTGCCACAGGAAGAATCTAGTTGGTTGTGTGCCGTTCACCGTTCCACTGCTCTCCGGAGTGGGGCGGTATATTTATTAGGCTTTTGACCGAATATCTTGTACATTTACGAAAGAATATTTATAATATCAACGAATTGTTCATATTTTACGCCCGAAGTTAACACAAGTCAGTGTCCTGATCCTCGACCAATGCATTAAGAAAATGATTTAAATTTATCATCAAATTCATATGGAAAAGGGGTATTTTTCAGTTATTGTACAAGTGTATTCTTTTTTTAAAAGTACAAAACATTCTGTTAATTTGTACAATCTTTTATGGCTTATCATAATTATTATTTGTTATCATCTGTTTATGCTTAAATTTCGTATCTTTTTACAGTTTTACATTCGTACTTGTGTTAAAGTTTCAACTGTAAATAGTTTTCAATTATTTTGTATTAAAAATGAAGGTTGTCTGTTAGTTTTTGTTTTGATTGTTTCAATTTCTAAATTATCCAGTGTTGTCCACGCACTAGTTGTTATAGAATTATTTTCGTTCTCCTTATGGTGTGTAGTAGTGACAATTGGATTAAGTAAATGATTCTTTTTTAGCATTATTAACTTCCATGTAATTCATTGATGCTGATACTTCATAAACACTATAAACATGCTTTTAAATGACAATTTTGACTCGTGTTATAAATTCATATTTTAAACTGCTTATGAAACACTCAATTCTCAATTAATTCTCCACTTATTTTACATATTTAACTGACTACATTTTTTTCAGATTGCAGTGCAGCAGTTCATTCAAGGCTTGCTGAGACAGGAATTTGCATTCATACCACTTTGGGAAAGTATCAACATCTTATTTTGAAAATAAACTAGAAGATATTGATAATAATATTGGATTTATGCAATGTGTGTGTAATGGTTATTGAATATAATTGATAGCAAATTAATACTAGTGAAACAAAAAATTAGTATCATGAAACCAAGACCAATGAATTAAGTAAATGATTCTTATTTAGCATTATTAACTTGCATGTATTTTTGTTGATGCTGATACTTCATAAACACTATAAAACATGTTTTTATATGGTAAATTTGGAGTATATTAAAAATTCTAATTTTTTATGGCTTATGAAACACTCAATTCTCATGTTAGTATCTTGAAACCTTGACCACTAGAAAGAGAAATTGGATCTGATTTAGCATTAATTACTTTCATACATTACATTTAAGCCAATGTTTCATAAACTCTATAAAACATGTTGTTATATGGTAAATTTGACGTATTTTACAAATTCATTTTTTTAATTGCTTATAAAATACTCAATTCTCATGTTAGTATCTTGAAACCTTGACCACTAGAAAGAGAATATGTTTCTTATTCAGGATTAATTACTTTCATACATTACATTTAAGCCAATGTTTCATAAACTCTATAAAACATGTTTTTATATGGTAAATTTGACATATTTTACAAATTCATTTTTTTAATTGCTTATAAAATACTCAATTCTCATGTTAGTATCTTGAAACCTTGACCACTAGAAAGAGAATATGTTTCTTATTTAGCATTAATTACTTTCATACATTTCATTTAAGCCAATACTTCATAAACACTATAAAACATGTTTTTATATAGTAAATTTGGCGTATTTTACAAATTCATTTTTTTAATTGCTTATAAAATACTCAATTCTCATGTTAGTGTCTTGAAACCTTCACCACTAGAAATAGAATATGTTTCTTATTTAGCATTAATTACTTTCATACATTACATTTAATCCAATGTTTCATAAACTCTATAAAACATGTTTTTATATGGTAAATTTGACGTATTTTACAAATTCATTTTTTTAATTGCTTATAAAATACTCAATTCTCATGTTAGTATCTTGAAACCTTGACCACTAGAAAGAGAATATGTTTCTTATTCAGGATTAATTACTTTTATACATTTCATATAATCCAATACTTCATAAACACTATAAAACATGTTTTTATATGATAATATTGGAGTATATTAAAAATTCAAATTTTTTATGGCTAATGAAACACTCAATTCTCAATTAATTGACATGAAACCAACACCATTAAATTATGTAAATGATTCTTATTTAACTTTATTAACTTCCATGTAATTCATTGATGCTTATACTTCATAAACACTATAAACATGCTTTTAAATGACAATTTTGACTCGTGTTATAAATTCATATTTTAAACTGCTTATGAAACACTCATTTCTCAATTAATTCTCCACCAATCTTACAAATTTAACTGACTACATTTTTTTCAGATTGCAGTGCAGCAGTTCAATCAAGGCTTGCTGAGACAGGAATTTGCATTTATACCACTTTGGAAAATATCAACATCTTATTATGAAAATAAACTAGAAGATACTTATAATAGCAATAATGGTCTTTTGCAAGGTACGTGTAATAATAACCGTATGTAATTGATAGCAACTTAATATTAGTGAAACAAAAAGTAAATATCATGAAACCAAGACCAATGAATTAGGTAAATGATTCTTATTAAGCATTATTAATTCCATGTATTTCATTGATGCTGATACTTCATAAACACTATAAACATGCTTTTAAATGACAATTTTGACTCGTGTTATGAATTCATATTTTAAACTGCTTATGAAACACTCAATTCTCAATTAATTCTCCACTTATTTTACATATTTAACTGACTACATTTTTTTCAGATTGCAGTGCAGCAGTTCATTCAAGGCTTGCTGAGACAGGAATTTGCATTCATACCACATTGGGAAAGTATCAACATCTTATTTTGAAAATAAACTAGAAGATATTGATAATAATATTGGATTTATGCAATGTGTGTGTAATGGTTATTGAATATAATTGATAGCAAATTAATACTAGTGAAACAAAAAATTAGTATCATGAAACCAAGACCAATGAATTAAGTAAATGATTCTTATTTAGCATTATTAACTTGCATGTATTTTTGTTGATGCTGATACTTCATAAACACTATAAAACATGTTTTTATATGGTAAATTTGGAGTATATTAAAAATTCTAATTTTTTATGGCTTATGAAACACTCAATTCTCATGTTAGTATCTTGAAACCTTGACCACTATAAAGAGAAATTGGATCTGATTTAGCATTAATTACTTTCATACATTACATTTAAGCCAATGTTTCATAAACCCTATAAAACATGTTGTTATATGGTAAATTTGACGTATTTTACAAATTCATTTTTTTAATTGCTTATAAAATACTCAATTCTCATGTTAGTATCTTGAAACCTTGACCACTAGAAAGAGAATATGTTTCTTATTTAGCATTAATTACTTTCATACATTTCATTTAAGCCAATACTTCATAAACACTATAAAACATGTTTTTATATGGTAAATTTGACGTATTTTACAAATTCATTTTTTTAATTGCTTATAAAATACTCAATTCTCATTCTAGTGTCTTGAAACCTTCACCACTAGAAATAGAATATGTTTCTTTTTTAGCATTAATTACTTTCATACATTACATTTAATCCAATGTTTCATAAACTCTATAAAACATGTTTTTATATGATAATATTAATGTAAATTACAAATTCAAATTTTTTATGGCTTATAAAATACTCAATTCTCATGTTAGTATCTTGAAACCTTGACCACTAGAAAGAGAATATGTTTCTTATTTAGCATTAATTACTTTCATACATTACATTTAAGTTAATGTTTCATAAACTCTATAAAACTTGTTTTTATATGATAATATTGGAGTATATTAAAAATTCAAATTTTTTATGGCTAATGAAACACTCAATTCTCAATTAATTGACATGAAACCAACACCATTAAATTATGTAAATGATTCTTATTTAACTTTATTAACTTCCATGTAATTCATTGATGCTTATACTTCATAAACACTATAAACATGCTTTTAAATGACAATTTTGACTCGTGTTATAAATTCATATTTTAAACTGCTTATGAAACACTCATTTCTCAATTAATTCTCCACCAATCTTACAATTTAACTGACTACATTTTTTCAGATTGCAGTGCAGCAGTTCACCCAAGGCTTGCTGAGACCGAAATTTGCATTCATACCACTTTGGGAAAGTATCAACATCTTATTTTGAAAATAAACTAGAAGATACTGATAATAATATTGGATTTCTGCAATGTGTGTGTAATGGTTATTGAATATAATTGATAATAAATTAATAGTTGTGAAACAATTGTTATTTGTTATATATATGAATAAAAGATTAGTAAACACTTTTAGCTTGTAATTTTTATTCTTCTTATTTACCTATGCTATAAAAATCTTTTATTTAGACTATACATAAATGATAATTTTGATAAAAATTACAAATTCACATTTTCAACTGTTTATAGAAGAATTAATCATTAAGTCGATATTAACACCAACAGAGGGCGGGAGGTTCCCCATACCTTGGTCGACGGCTGACCTGCCACAGGAAGAATCTAGTTGGTTGTGTGCCGTTCACCGTTCCACTGCTCTCCGGAGTGGGGCGGTATATTTATTAGGCTTTTGACCGAATATCTTGTACATTTACGAAAGAATATTTATAATATCAACGAATTGTTCATATTTTACGCCCGAAGTTAACACAAGTCAGTGTCCTGATCCTCGACCAATGCATTAAGAAAATGATTTAAATTTATCATCAAATTCATATGGAAAAGGGGTATTTTTCAGTTATTGTACAAGTGTATTCTTTTTTTAAAAGTACAAAACATTCTGTTAATTTGTACAATCTTTTATGGCTTATCATAATTATTATTTGTTATCATCTGTTTATGCTTAAATTTCGTATCTTTTTACAGTTTTACATTCGTACTTGTGTTAAAGTTTCAACTGTAAATAGTTTTCAATTATTTTGTATTAAAAATGAAGGTTGTCTGTTAGTTTTTGTTTTGATTGTTTCAATTTCTAAATTATCCAGTGTTGTCCACGCACTAGTTGTTATAGAATTATTTTCGTTCTCCTTATGGTGTGTAGTAGTGACAATTGGATTAAGTAAATGATTCTTTTTTAGCATTATTAACTTCCATGTAATTCATTGATGCTGATACTTCATAAACACTATAAACATGCTTTTAAATGACAATTTTGACTCGTGTTATAAATTCATATTTTAAACTGCTTATGAAACACTCAATTCTCAATTAATTCTCCACTAATTTTACATATTTAACTGACTACATTTTTTTCAGATTGCAGTGCAGCAGTTCAATCAAGGCTTGCTGAGACAGGAATTTGCATTTATACCACTTTGGAAATATCAACATCTTATTATGAAAATAAACTAGAAGATACTTATAATAGCAATAATGGTCTTTTGCAAGGTACGTGTAATAATAACCGTATGTAATTGATAGCAACTTAATATTAGTGAAACAAAAAGTAAATATCATGAAACCAAGACCAATGAATTAGGTAAATGATTCTTATTAAGCATTATTAATTCCATGTATTTCATTGATGCTGATACTTCATAAACACTATAAACATGCTTTTAAATGACAATTTTGACTCGTGTTATGAATTCATATTTTAAACTGCTTATGAAACACTCAATTCTCAATTAATTCTCCACTTATTTTACATATTTAACTGACTACATTTTTTTCAGATTGCAGTGCAGCAGTTCATTCAAGGCTTGCTGAGACAGGAATTTGCATTCATACCACATTGGGAAAGTATCAACATCTTATTTTGAAAATAAACTAGAAGATATTGATAATAATATTGGATTTATGCAATGTGTGTGTAATGGTTATTGAATATAATTGATAGCAAATTAATACTAGTGAAACAAAAAATTAGTATCATGAAACCAAGACCAATGAATTAAGTAAATGATTCTTATTTAGCATTATTAACTTGCATGTATTTTTGTTGATGCTGATACTTCATAAACACTATAAAACATGTTTTTATATGGTAAATTTGGAGTATATTAAAAATTCTAATTTTTTATGGCTTATGAAACACTCAATTCTCATGTTAGTATCTTGAAACCTTGACCACTAGAAAGAGAAATTGGATCTGATTTAGCATTAATTACTTTCATACATTACATTTAAGCCAATGTTTCATAAACTCTATAAAACATGTTTTTATATGGTAAATTTGACGTATTTTACAAATTCATTTTTTTAATTGCTTATAAAATACTCAATTCTCATGTTAGTGTCTTGAAACCTTCACCACTAGAAATAGAATATGTTTCTTATTTAGCATTAATTACTTTCATACATTACATTTAATCCAATGTTTCATAAACTCTATAAAACATGTTTTTATATGGTAAATTTGACGTATTTTACAAATTCATTTTTTTAATTGCTTATAAAATACTCAATTCTCATGTTAGTATCTTGAAACCTTGACCACTAGAAAGAGAATATGTTTCTTATTTAGCATTAATTACTTTCATACATTACATTTAAGTTAATGTTTCATAAACTCTATAAAACTTGTTTTTATATGATAATATTGGAGTATATTAAAAATTCAAATTTTTTATGGCTAATGAAACACTCAATTCTCAATTAATTGACATGAAACCAACACCATTAAATTATGTAAATGATTCTTATTTAACTTTATTAACTTCCATGTAATTCATTGATGCTTATACTTCATAAACACTATAAACATGCTTTTAAATGACAATTTTGACTCGTGTTATAAATTCATATTTTAAACTGCTTATGAAACACTCATTTCTCAATTAATTCTCCACCAATCTTACAATTTTAACTGACTACATTTTTTCAGATTGCAGTGCAGCAGTTCACCCAAGGCTTGCTGAGACCGAAATTTGCATTCATACCACTTTGGGAAAGTATCAACATCTTATTTTGAAAATAAACTAGAAGATACTGATAATAATATTGGATTTCTGCAATGTGTGTGTAATGGTTATTGAATATAATTGATAATAAATTAATAGTTGTGAAACAATTGTTATTTGTTATATATATGAATAAAAGATTAGTAAACACTTTTAGCTTGTAATTTTTATTCTTCTTATTTACCTATGCTATAAAAATCTTTTATTTAGACTATACATAAATGATAATTTTGATAAAAATTACAAATTCACATTTTCAACTGTTTATAGAAGAATTAATCATTAAGTCGATATTAACACCAACAGAGGGCGGGAGGTTCCCCATACCTTGGTCGACGGCTGACCTGCCACAGGAAGAATCTAGTTGGTTGTGTGCCGTTCACCGTTCCACTGCTCTCCGGAGTGGGGCGGTATATTTATTAGGCTTTTGACCGAATATCTTGTACATTTACGAAAGAATATTTATAATATCAACGAATTGTTCATATTTTACGCCCGAAGTTAACACAAGTCAGTGTCCTGATCCTCGACCAATGCATTAAGAAAATGATTTAAATTTATCATCAAATTCATATGGAAAAGGGGTATTTTTCAGTTATTGTACAAGTGTATTCTTTTTTAAAAGTACAAAACATTCTGTTAATTTGTACAATCTTTTATGGCTTATCATAATTATTATTTGTTATCATCTGTTTATGCTTAAATTTCGTATCTTTTTACAGTTTTACATTCGTACTTGTGTTAAAGTTTCAACTGTAAATAGTTTTCAATTATTTTGTATTAAAAATGAAGGTTGTCTGTTAGTTTTTGTTTTGATTGTTTCAATTTCTAAATTATCCAGTGTTGTCCACGCACTAGTTGTTATAGAATTATTTTCGTTCTCCTTATGGTGTGTAGTAGTGACAATTGGATTAAGTAAATGATTCTTTTTTAGCATTATTAACTTCCATGTAATTCATTGATGCTGATACTTCATAAACACTATAAACATGCTTTTAAATGACAATTTTGACTCGTGTTATAAATTCATATTTTAAACTGCTTATGAAACACTCAATTCTCAATTAATTCTCCACTAATTTTACATATTTAACTGACTACATTTTTTTCAGATTGCAGTGCAGCAGTTCAATCAAGGCTTGCTGAGACAGGAATTTGCATTTATACCACTTTGGAAAATATCAACATCTTATTATGAAAATAAACTAGAAGATACTTATAATAGCAATAATGGTCTTTTGCAAGGTACGTGTAATAATAACCGTATGTAATTGATAGCAACTTAATATTAGTGAAACAAAAAGTAAATATCATGAAACCAAGACCAATGAATTAGGTAAATGATTCTTATTAAGCATTATTAATTCCATGTATTTCATTGATGCTGATACTTCATAAACACTATAAACATGCTTTTAAATGACAATTTTGACTCGTGTTATGAATTCATATTTTAAACTGCTTATGAAACACTCAATTCTCAATTAATTCTCCACTTATTTTACATATTTAACTGACTACATTTTTTTCAGATTGCAGTGCAGCAGTTCATTCAAGGCTTGCTGAGACAGGAATTTGCATTCATACCACATTGGGAAAGTATCAACATCTTATTTTGAAAATAAACTAGAAGATATTGATAATAATATTGGATTTATGCAATGTGTGTGTAATGGTTATTGAATATAATTGATAGCAAATTAATACTAGTGAAACAAAAAATTAGTATCATGAAACCAAGACCAATGAATTAAGTAAATGATTCTTATTTAGCATTATTAACTTGCATGTATTTTTGTTGATGCTGATACTTCATAAACACTATAAAACATGTTTTTATATGGTAAATTTGGAGTATATTAAAAATTCTAATTTTTTATGGCTTATGAAACACTCAATTCTCATGTTAGTATCTTGAAACCTTGACCACTAGAAAGAGAAATTGGATCTGATTTAGCATTAATTACTTTCATACATTACATTTAAGCCAATGTTTCATAAACTCTATAAAACATGTTTTTATATGGTAAATTTGACGTATTTTACAAATTCATTTTTTTAATTGCTTATAAAATACTCAATTCTCATGTTAGTGTCTTGAAACCTTCACCACTAGAAATAGAATATGTTTCTTATTTAGCATTAATTACTTTCATACATTACATTTAATCCAATGTTTCATAAACTCTATAAAACATGTTTTTATATGGTAAATTTGACGTATTTTACAAATTCATTTTTTTAATTGCTTATAAAATACTCAATTCTCATGTTAGTATCTTGAAACCTTGACCACTAGAAAGAGAATATGTTTCTTATTTAGCATTAATTACTTTCATACATTACATTTAAGTTAATGTTTCATAAACTCTATAAAACTTGTTTTTATATGATAATATTGGAGTATATTAAAAATTCAAATTTTTTATGGCTAATGAAACACTCAATTCTCAATTAATTGACATGAAACCAACACCATTAAATTATGTAAATGATTCTTATTTAACTTTATTAACTTCCATGTAATTCATTGATGCTTATACTTCATAAACACTATAAACATGCTTTTAAATGACAATTTTGACTCGTGTTATAAATTCATATTTTAAACTGCTTATGAAACACTCATTTCTCAATTAATTCTCCACCAATCTTACAATTTTAACTGACTACATTTTTTCAGATTGCAGTGCAGCAGTTCACCCAAGGCTTGCTGAGACCGAAATTTGCATTCATACCACTTTGGGAAAGTATCAACATCTTATTTTGAAAATAAACTAGAAGATACTGATAATAATATTGGATTTCTGCAATGTGTGTGTAATGGTTATTGAATATAATTGATAATAAATTAATAGTTGTGAAACAATTGTTATTTGTTATATATATGAATAAAAGATTAGTAAACACTTTTAGCTTGTAATTTTTATTCTTCTTATTTACCTATGCTATAAAAATCTTTTATTTAGACTATACATAAATGATAATTTTGATAAAAATTACAAATTCACATTTTCAACTGTTTATAGAAGAATTAATCATTAAGTCGATATTAACACCAACAGAGGGCGGGAGGTTCCCCATACCTTGGTCGACGGCTGACCTGCCACAGGAAGAATCTAGTTGGTTGTGTGCCGTTCACCGTTCCACTGCTCTCCGGAGTGGGGCGGTATATTTATTAGGCTTTTGACCGAATATCTTGTACATTTACGAAAGAATATTTATAATATCAACGAATTGTTCATATTTTACGCCCGAAGTTAACACAAGTCAGTGTCCTGATCCTCGACCAATGCATTAAGAAAATGATTTAAATTTATCATCAAATTCATATGGAAAAGGGGTATTTTTCAGTTATTGTACAAGTGTATTCTTTTTTTAAAAGTACAAAACATTCTGTTAATTTGTACAATCTTTTATGGCTTATCATAATTATTATTTGTTATCATCTGTTTATGCTTAAATTTCGTATCTTTTTACAGTTTTACATTCGTACTTGTGTTAAAGTTTCAACTGTAAATAGTTTTCAATTATTTTGTATTAAAAATGAAGGTTGTCTGTTAGTTTTTGTTTTGATTGTTTCAATTTCTAAATTATCCAGTGTTGTCCACGCACTAGTTGTTATAGAATTATTTTCGTTCTCCTTATGGTGTGTAGTAGTGACAATTGGATTAAGTAAATGATTCTTTTTTAGCATTATTAACTTCCATGTAATTCATTGATGCTGATACTTCATAAACACTATAAACATGCTTTTAAATGACAATTTTGACTCGTGTTATAAATTCATATTTTAAACTGCTTATGAAACACTCAATTCTCAATTAATTCTCCACTAATTTTACATATTTAACTGACTACATTTTTTTCAGATTGCAGTGCAGCAGTTCAATCAAGGCTTGCTGAGACAGGAATTTGCATTTATACCACTTTGGAAAATATCAACATCTTATTATGAAAATAAACTAGAAGATACTTATAATAGCAATAATGGTCTTTTGCAAGGTACGTGTAATAATAACCGTATGTAATTGATAGCAACTTAATATTAGTGAAACAAAAAGTAAATATCATGAAACCAAGACCAATGAATTAGGTAAATGATTCTTATTAAGCATTATTAATTCCATGTATTTCATTGATGCTGATACTTCATAAACACTATAAACATGCTTTTAAATGACAATTTTGACTCGTGTTATGAATTCATATTTTAAACTGCTTATGAAACACTCAATTCTCAATTAATTCTCCACTTATTTTACATATTTAACTGACTACATTTTTTTCAGATTGCAGTGCAGCAGTTCATTCAAGGCTTGCTGAGACAGGAATTTGCATTCATACCACATTGGGAAAGTATCAACATCTTATTTTGAAAATAAACTAGAAGATATTGATAATAATATTGGATTTATGCAATGTGTGTGTAATGGTTATTGAATATAATTGATAGCAAATTAATACTAGTGAAACAAAAAATTAGTATCATGAAACCAAGACCAATGAATTAAGTAAATGATTCTTATTTAGCATTATTAACTTGCATGTATTTTTGTTGATGCTGATACTTCATAAACACTATAAAACATGTTTTTATATGGTAAATTTGGAGTATATTAAAAATTCTAATTTTTTATGGCTTATGAAACACTCAATTCTCATGTTAGTATCTTGAAACCTTGACCACTAGAAAGAGAAATTGGATCTGATTTAGCATTAATTACTTTCATACATTACATTTAAGCCAATGTTTCATAAACTCTATAAAACATGTTTTTATATGGTAAATTTGACGTATTTTACAAATTCATTTTTTTAATTGCTTATAAAATACTCAATTCTCATGTTAGTGTCTTGAAACCTTCACCACTAGAAATAGAATATGTTTCTTATTTAGCATTAATTACTTTCATACATTACATTTAATCCAATGTTTCATAAACTCTATAAAACATGTTTTTATATGGTAAATTTGACGTATTTACAAATTCATTTTTTAATTGCTTATAAAATACTCAATTCTCATGTTAGTATCTTGAAACCTTGACCACTAGAAAGAGAATATGTTTCTTATTTAGCATTAATTACTTTCATACATTACATTTAAGTTAATGTTTCATAAACTCTATAAAACTTGTTTTTATATGATAATATTGGAGTATATTAAAAATTCAAATTTTTTATGGCTAATGAAACACTCAATTCTCAATTAATTGACATGAAACCAACACCATTAAATTATGTAAATGATTCTTATTTAACTTTATTAACTTCCATGTAATTCATTGATGCTTATACTTCATAAACACTATAAACATGCTTTTAAATGACAATTTTGACTCGTGTTATAAATTCATATTTTAAACTGCTTATGAAACACTCATTTCTCAATTAATTCTCCACCAATCTTACAATTTTAACTGACTACATTTTTTCAGATTGCAGTGCAGCAGTTCACCCAAGGCTTGCTGAGACCGAAATTTGCATTCATACCACTTTGGGAAAGTATCAACATCTTATTTTGAAAATAAACTAGAAGATACTGATAATAATATTGGATTTCTGCAATGTGTGTGTAATGGTTATTGAATATAATTGATAATAAATTAATAGTTGTGAAACAATTGTTATTTGTTATATATATGAATAAAAGATTAGTAAACACTTTTAGCTTGTAATTTTTATTCTTCTTATTTACCTATGCTATAAAAATCTTTTATTTAGACTATACATAAATGATAATTTTGATAAAAATTACAAATTCACATTTTCAACTGTTTATAGAAGAATTAATCATTAAGTCGATATTAACACCAACAGAGGGCGGGAGGTTCCCCATACCTTGGTCGACGGCTGACCTGCCACAGGAAGAATCTAGTTGGTTGTGTGCCGTTCACCGTTCCACTGCTCTCCGGAGTGGGGCGGTATATTTATTAGGCTTTTGACCGAATATCTTGTACATTTACGAAAGAATATTTATAATATCAACGAATTGTTCATATTTTACGCCCGAAGTTAACACAAGTCAGTGTCCTGATCCTCGACCAATGCATTAAGAAAATGATTTAAATTTATCATCAAATTCATATGGAAAAGGGGTATTTTTCAGTTATTGTACAAGTGTATTCTTTTTTTAAAAGTACAAAACATTCTGTTAATTTGTACAATCTTTTATGGCTTATCATAATTATTATTTGTTATCATCTGTTTATGCTTAAATTTCGTATCTTTTTACAGTTTTACATTCGTACTTGTGTTAAAGTTTCAACTGTAAATAGTTTTCAATTATTTTGTATTAAAAATGAAGGTTGTCTGTTAGTTTTTGTTTTGATTGTTTCAATTTCTAAATTATCCAGTGTTGTCCACGCACTAGTTGTTATAGAATTATTTTCGTTCTCCTTATGGTGTGTAGTAGTGACAATTGGATTAAGTAAATGATTCTTTTTAGCATTATTAACTTCCATGTAATTCATTGATGCTGATACTTCATAAACACTATAAACATGCTTTTAAATGACAATTTTGACTCGTGTTATAAATTCATATTTTAAACTGCTTATGAAACACTCAATTCTCAATTAATTCTCCACTTATTTTACATATTTAACTGACTACATTTTTTTCAGATTGCAGTGCAGCAGTTCATTCAAGGCTTGCTGAGACAGGAATTTGCATTCATACCACTTTGGGAAAGTATCAACATCTTATTTTGAAAATAAACTAGAAGATATTGATAATAATATTGGATTTATGCAATGTGTGTGTAATGGTTATTGAATATAATTGATAGCAAATTAATACTAGTGAAACAAAAAATTAGTATCATGAAACCAAGACCAATGAATTAAGTAAATGATTCTTATTTAGCATTATTAACTTGCATGTATTTTTGTTGATGCTGATACTTCATAAACACTATAAAACATGTTTTTATATGGTAAATTTGGAGTATATTAAAAATTCTAATTTTTATGGCTTATGAAACACTCAATTCTCATGTTAGTATCTTGAAACCTTGACCACTAGAAAGAGAAATTGGATCTGATTTAGCATTAATTACTTTCATACATTACATTTAAGCCAATGTTTCATAAACTCTATAAAACATGTTGTTATATGGTAAATTTGACGTATTTTACAAATTCATTTTTTAATTGCTTATAAAATACTCAATTCTCATGTTAGTATCTTGAAACCTTGACCACTAGAAAGAGAATATGTTTCTTATTCAGGATTAATTACTTTCATACATTACATTTAAGCCAATGTTTCATAAACTCTATAAAACATGTTTTTATATGGTAAATTTGACATATTTTACAAATTCATTTTTTTAATTGCTTATAAAATACTCAATTCTCATGTTAGTATCTTGAAACCTTGACCACTAGAAAGAGAATATGTTTCTTATTTAGCATTAATTACTTTCATACATTTCATTTAAGCCAATACTTCATAAACACTATAAAACATGTTTTTATATAGTAAATTTGGCGTATTTTACAAATTCATTTTTTTAATTGCTTATAAAATACTCAATTCTCATGTTAGTGTCTTGAAACCTTCACCACTAGAAATAGAATATGTTTCTTATTTAGCATTAATTACTTTCATACATTACATTTAATCCAATGTTTCATAAACTCTATAAAACATGTTTTTATATGGTAAATTTGACGTATTTTACAAATTCATTTTTTTAATTGCTTATAAAATACTCAATTCTCATGTTAGTATCTTGAAACCTTGACCACTAGAAAGAGAATATGTTTCTTATTCAGGATTAATTACTTTTATACATTTCATATAATCCAATACTTCATAAACACTATAAAACATGTTTTTATATGATAATATTGGAGTATATTAAAAATTCAAATTTTTTATGGCTAATGAAACACTCAATTCTCAATTAATTGACATGAAACCAACACCATTAAATTATGTAAATGATTCTTATTTAACTTTATTAACTTCCATGTAATTCATTGATGCTTATACTTCATAAACACTATAAACATGCTTTTAAATGACAATTTTGACTCGTGTTATAAATTCATATTTTAAACTGCTTATGAAACACTCATTTCTCAATTAATTCTCCACCAATCTTACAAATTTAACTGACTACATTTTTTCAGATTGCAGTGCAGCAGTTCAATCAAGGCTTGCTGAGACAGGAATTTGCATTTATACCACTTTGGAAAATATCAACATCTTATTATGAAAATAAACTAGAAGATACTTATAATAGCAATAATGGTCTTTTGCAAGGTACGTGTAATAATAACCGTATGTAATTGATAGCAACTTAATATTAGTGAAACAAAAAGTAAATATCATGAAACCAAGACCAATGAATTAGGTAAATGATTCTTATTAAGCATTATTAATTCCATGTATTTCATTGATGCTGATACTTCATAAACACTATAAACATGCTTTTAAATGACAATTTTGACTCGTGTTATGAATTCATATTTTAAACTGCTTATGAAACACTCAATTCTCAATTAATTCTCCACTTATTTTACATATTTAACTGACTACATTTTTTTCAGATTGCAGTGCAGCAGTTCATTCAAGGCTTGCTGAGACAGGAATTTGCATTCATACCACATTGGGAAAGTATCAACATCTTATTTTGAAAATAAACTAGAAGATATTGATAATAATATTGGATTTATGCAATGTGTGTGTAATGGTTATTGAATATAATTGATAGCAAATTAATACTAGTGAAACAAAAAATTAGTATCATGAACCAAGACCAATGAATTAAGTAAATGATTCTTATTTAGCATTATTAAACTTGCATGTATTTTTGTTGATGCTGATACTTCATAAACACTATAAAACATGTTTTTATATGGTAAATTTGGAGTATATTAAAAATTCTAATTTTTTATGGCTTATGAAACACTCAATTCTCATGTTAGTATCTTGAAACCTTGACCACTATAAAGAGAATTGGATCTGATTTAGCATTAATTACTTTCATACATTACATTTAAGCAATGTTTCATAAACCCTATAAAACATGTTGTTATATGGTAAATTTGACGTATTTTACAAATTCATTTTTTTAATTGCTTATAAAATACTCAATTCTCATGTTAGTATCTTGAAACCTTGACCACTAGAAAGAGAATATGTTTCTTATTTAGCATTAATTACTTTCATACATTTCATTTAAGCCAATACTTCATAAACACTATAAAACATGTTTTTATATGGTAAATTTGACGTATTTTACAAATTCATTTTTTAATTGCTTATAAAATACTCAATTCTCATTCTAGTGTCTTGAAACCTTCACCACTAGAAATAGAATATGTTTCTTTTTTAGCATTAATTACTTTCATACATTACATTTAATCCAATGTTTCAAAACTCTATAAAACATGTTTTTATATGATAATATTAATGTAAATTACAAATTCAAATTTTTATGGCTTATAAAATACTCAATTCTCATGTTAGTATCTTGAAACCTTGACCACTAGAAAGAGAATATGTTTCTTATGTAGCATTAATTACTTTCATACATTACATTTAAGTTAATGTTCATAAACTCTATAAAACTTGTTTTTATATGATAATATTGGAGTATATTAAAATTCAAATTTTTATGGCTAATGAAACACTCAATTCTCAATTAATTGACATGAAACCAACACCATTAAATTATGTAAATGATTCTTATTTAACTTTATTAACTTCCATGTAATTCATTGATGCTTATACTTCATAAACACTATAAACATGCTTTTAAATGACAATTTTGACTCGTGTTATAAATTCATATTTTAAACTGCTTATGAAACACTCATTTCTCAATTAATTCTCCACCAATCTTACAATTTAACTGACTACATTTTTTCAGATTGCAGTGCAGCAGTTCACCCAAGGCTTGCTGAGACCGAAATTTGCATTCATACCACTTTGGGAAAGTATCAACATCTTATTTGAAAATAACTAGAAGATACTGATAATAATATTGGATTTCTGCAATGTGTGGTGTAATGGTTATTGAATATAATTGATAATAAATTAATAGTTGTGAAACAATTGTTATTTGTTATATATATGAATAAAAGATTAGTAAACACTTTTAGCTTGTAATTTTTATTCTTCTTATTTACCTATGCTATAAAAATCTTTTATTTAGACTATACATAAATGATAATTTTGATAAAAATTACAAATTCACATTTTCAACTGTTTATAGAAGAATTAATCATTAAGTCGATATTAACACCAACAGAGGGCGGGAGGTTCACCATACCTTGGTCGACGGCTGACCTGCACAGGAAGAATCTAGTTGGTTGTGTGCCGTTCACCGTTCCACTGCTCTCCGGAGTGGGGCGGTATATTTATTAGGCTTTTGACCGAATATCTTGTACATTTACGAAAGAATATTTATAATATCAACGAATTGTTCATATTTTACGCCCGAAGTTAACACAAGTCAGTGTCCTGATCCTCGACCAATGCATTAAGAAAATGATTTAAATTTATCATCAAATTCATATGGAAAAGGGGTATTTTTCAGTTATTGTACAAGTGTATTCTTTTTTTAAAAGTACAAAACATTCTGTTAATTGTACAATCTTTTATGGCTTATCATAATTATTATTGTTATCATCTGTTTTATGCTTAAATTTCGTATCTTTTTACAGTTTTACATTCGTACTTGTGTTAAAGTTTCAACTGTAAATAGTTTCAATTATTTTGTATTAAAATGAAGGTGTCTGTTAGTTTTTGTTTTGATTGTTTCAATTTCTAAATTATCCAGTGTTGTCCACGCACTAGTTGTTATAGAATTATTTCGTTCTCCTTATGGTGTGTAGTAGTGACAATTGGATTAAGTAAATGATTCTGTTTTAGCATTATTAACTTCCATGTAATTCATTGATGCTGATACTTCATAAACACTATAACATGCTTTTAAATGACAATTTTGACCTCGTGTTATAAATTCATATTTTAAACTGCTTATGAAACACTCCAATTCTCAATTAATTTCTCCACTAATTTTACATATTTAACTGACTACATTTTTTTCAGATTGCAGTGCAGCAGTTCAATCAAGGCTTGCTGAGACAGGAATTTGCATTTATACCACTTTGGAAATATCAACATCTTATTATGAAAATAAACTAGAAGATACTTTATAATAGCAATAATGGTCTTTGGCAAGGTACGTGTAAGTAATAACCGATGTAATTGATAGCAACTTAATATTAGTGAAACAAAAAGTAATATCATGAAACCAAGACCAATGAATTAGGTAAATGATTCTTATTAAGCATATTAATTCCATGTATTTCATTGATGCTGATACTTCATAACCACTATAAACATGCTTTTAAATGACAATTTTGACTCGTGTTATGAATTCATATTTAAACTGCTTATGAAACACTCAATTCTCAATTAATTCTCCACTTATTTACATATTTAACTGACTACATTTTTTTCAGATTGCAGTGCAGCAGTTCATCAAGGCTTGCTGAGACAGGAATTTGCAATTCATACCACATTGGGAAAGTATCAACATCTTATTTTGAAAATAAACTAGAAGATATTGATAATAATATTGGATTTATGCAATGTGTGTGTAATGGTTATTGAATATAATTGATAGCAAATTAATACTAGTGAAACAAAAATTAGTATCATGAAACAAGACCAATGAATAAGTAATGATTCTTATTTAGCATTATTAACTTGCATGTATTTGTTGATGCTGATACTTCATAACACTATAAAACATGTTTTTATATGGTAAATTTGGAGTATATTAAAAATTCTAATTTTTATGGCTTATGAAACACTCAATTCTCATGTTAGTATCTTGAAACCTTGACCACTAGAAAGAGAAATGGATCTGATTTAGCATTAATTACTTTCATTACATTACATTTAAGCCAATGTTTCATAAAACTATAAAAACATGTTTTTATATGGTAAATTTGACGTATTTTACAAATTCATTTTTTAATTGCTTATAAATACTCAATTTCATGTTAGTGTCTTGAAACCTTCACCACTAGAAAAGAATATGTTTCTTATTTAGCATTATAATTACTTTCATACATTACATTTAATCCAATGTTTCATAAACTCTATAAAACATGTTTTATATGGTAAATTTGACGTATTTTTTACAAATTCATTTTTTATTGCTTATAAAATACTCAATTCTCATTTAGTATCTTGAAACCTTCACCACTAGAAATAGAATATGTTTCTTTTGCATTAATTACTTTCATAAATTACATAAGCCAATGTTTCATAAAATCTATAAAACATGTTTTTATATGATAAATTACGTATATTACAAATCAAATTTTATGGGCTTATAAAATACTCAATTCTCATTGTTAGTATCTTGAAACCTTGACCACTAGAAAGAGAATGTGTTTCTTATTTAGCATTAATTACTTTCATACATTACATTTAAGTTAATGTTTCATAAACTCTATAAAACTTGTTTTTATATGATAATATTGGAGTATATTAAAAATTCAAATTTTTTATGGCTTATGAAACACTCAATTCTCAATAATGACATGAAACCAAACACATTAAATTATGTAAATGATTTTATTTAACTTTATTAACTTCCATGTAATTCATTGATGCTTATACTTCATAAACACTAAAACATGCTTTTAAAATGACAATTTTGACTCGTGTTATAAATTCATATTTTAAACTGCTTATGAAACACTCATTTCTCAATTAATTCTCCACCATCTTACAAATTAACTGACTACTTTTTTCAGATTGCAGTGCAGCAGTTCACCCAAGGCTTGCTGAGACGAAATTTGCATTCATACCACTTGGGGAAAGTATCAACATCATATTATTTGAAAATAAACTAGAAGAACTGATAATAATATTGGATTTCTGCAATGTGTTGTAATGGTATTGAATATAATTGATAATAATTAATAGTTGTGAAACAATGTTATTTGTTATATATATGAATAAAAGATTAGTAAACACTTTTAGCTTGTAATTTTTATTCTTCTTATTTACCTATGCTATAAAAATCTTTTATTAGACTATACATAAATGATAATTTTGATAAAAATTACAAATTCACATTTCAACTGTTTAGAAGAATTAATCATTAAGTCGATATTAACACCAACAGAGGGCGGGAGGTTCCCCATACCTTGGTCGACGGCTGACCTGCCACAGGAAGAATCTAGTTGGTTGTGTGCCGTTCACGTTCCACTGCTCTCGGAGTGGGGCGGTATATTTATTAGGCTTTTGACCGAATATCTTGTACATTTACGAAAGAATATTTATAATATCAACGAATGTTCATATTTTACGCCCGAAGTTAACACAAGTCAGTGTCCTGATCCTCGACCAATGCATTAAGAAAATGATTTTAAATTATCATCAAATTCATATGGAAAAGGGGTATTTTTCAGTTATTGTACAAGTGTATTCTTTTTTTAAAAGTACAAAACATTCTGTTAATTTGTAACAATTTTTATGGCTATCATAATTATTATTTGTTATTCTCTGTTTATGCTTAAATTCGTATTCTTTTTACATTGTTTTACTTCGTATTGTGTTAAAGTTTCAACTGTAAATAGTTTCAATTATTTTGTATTAAACATGAAGGTTGTCTGTTAGTTTGTGTTTGATTGTTTCAATTTCTAAATTATCCAGTGTTGTCCACGCACTAGTTGTTATAGAATTATTTTCGTTCTCCTTATGGTGTGTAGTAGTGACAATGGATTAA
>NC_040879.1:76254098-76329694 GCF_003676215.2 Rhopalosiphum maidis | reverse complement strand
TTTATAGAGTTTTTATGAAACATTGGCTTAAATGAAATGTATGATAGTTATTATTGCTAAATTAGAACTATTTCCTCAATCTAGTGGTCAAGGTTTCAGGTACTAACATAAGAATTGAATATTTTATAAGCAATTAATAAAATGAATTTGTAAAATACGTCAAATTTATCATATAAAAACATGTTTTATAGAGTTTATGAAACATTGGCATTAATGTAATGTATGAAAGTAATTAATGCTAAATCAGATCCAATTTCTCTTTCTAGTGGTCAAGGTTTCAAGATACTAACATGAGAATTGAGTATTTTATAAGCAATAAAAAAAATGAATTTTTAATATACTCCAAATTATCATATAAAAACATGTTTTATAGTGTTTATAAAGTATCAGCATCAACAAAAATTCATGCAAGTTAATAATGCTAAATAAGAATCATTTGCTTAATTCATTGGTCTTGGTTTCATGATACTAATTTTTTGTTTCACTAGTATTAATTTGCTATCAATTATATTCAATAACCATTACACACACATTGCATAAATCCAATATTATTATCAATATCTTCTAGTTTATTTTCAAAATAAGATGTTGATACTTTCCCAAAGTGGTATGAATGCAAATTCCTGTCTCAGCAAGCCTTGAATGAACTGCTGCACTGCAATCTGAAAAAATGTAGTCAGTTAAATTTGTAAGATTGGTGGAGAATTAATTGAGAAATGAGTGTTTCATAAGCAATTTAAAATATGAATTTATAACACGAGTCAAAATTGTCATTTAAAAGCATGTTTATAGTGTTTATGAAGTATCAGCATCAATGAATTACATGGAAGTTAATAAAGTTAAATAAGAATCATTTACATAATTTAATGGTGTTGGTTTCATGTCAATTAATTGAGAATTCAGTGTTTCATAAGCCATAAAAAATTTGAATTTTTAATATACTCCAAAATTATCATATAAAAACAAGTTTTATAGAGTTTATGAAACATTGGCTTAAATGTAATGTATGAAAGTAATTAATGCTAAATAAGAAACATATTCTCTTTCTAGTGGTGAAGGTTTCAAGTACTAACATGAGAATTGAGTATTTTATAAGCAATTAAAAAATTGAATTTTTAATATACTCCAAATTATCATATAAAAACAATGTTTTATAGAGTTTATGAAACATTGGCTTAAATGTAATGTATGAAAGTAATTAATGCTAAATAAGAAACATATTCTCTTTCTAGTGGTGAAGGTTTCAAGATACTAACATGAGAATTGAGTATTTTATAAGCAATTAAAAAAATGAATTTGTAAAATACGTCAAATTTACCATATAAAAACATGTTTTATAGGTTTATGAAACATTGGCTTAAATGTAATGTATGAAAGTAATTAATGCTAAATAAGAAACATATTCTCTTTCTAGTGGTCAAGGTTTCAAGATACTAACATGAGAATTGAGTATTTTATAAGCAATAAAAAAATGAATTTTTAATATACTCCAAATTATCATATAAAAACAAGTTTTATAGAGTTTATGAAACATTGGCTTAATGAAATGTATAAAGTAATTAATGCTAAATAAGAAACAAATTCTCTTTCTAGTGGTGAAGGTTTCAAGATACTAACATGAGAATTGAGTATTTTATAAGCAATTAAAAAAATGAATATGTAAAATACGCCAAATTTACCATATAAAAACATGTTTTATAGTGTTTATGAAGTATTGGATTAAATGAAATGTATGAAAGTTATTAATCCTAAATAAGAAACAAATTCTCTTTCTAGTGGTGAAGGTTTCAAGATACTAACATGAGAATTGAGTATTTTATAAGCAATTAAAAAAATGAATTTGTAAAATACGTCAAATTTACCATATAAAAACATGTTTTATAGTGTTTATGAAGTATTGGATTAAATGAAATGTATGAAAGTAATTAATGCTAAATAAGAAACATATTCTCTTTCTAGTGGTCAAGGTTTCAAGATACTAACATGAGAATTGAGTATTTTATAAGCAATTAAAAAAATGAATTTGTAAAATACGTCAAATTTACCATATAAAAATATGTTTTATAGAGTTTATGAAACATTGGCTTAAATGTAATGTATGAAAGTAATTAATGCTAAATAAGAAACATATTCTCTTTCTAGTGGTCAAGGTTTCAAGATACTAACATGAGAATTGAGTATTTTATAAGCAATTAAAAAAATGAATTTTTAATATACGTCAAATTTACCATATAAAAACATGTTTTATAGTGTTTATGAAGTATCAGCATCAACAAAAATACATGCAAGTTAATAATGCTAAATAAGAATCATTTACTTAATTCATTGGTCTTGGTTTCATGATACTAATTTTTTGTTTCACTAGTATTAATTTGCTATCAGTTATATTCAATAACCATTACACACACATTGCATAAATCCAATATTATTATCAATATCTTCTAGTTTATTTTCAAAATAAGATGTTGATACTTTCCCAAAGTGGTATGAATGCAAATTCCTGTCTCAGCAAGCCTTGAATGAACTGCTGCACTGCAATCTGAAAAAAATGTAGTCAGTTAAATATGTAAAATTAGTGGAGAATTAATTGAGAATTGAGTGTTTCATAAGCAGTTTAAAATATGAATTTATAACACGAGTCAAAATTGTCATTTAAAAGCATGTTTATAGTGTTTATGAAGTATCAGCATCAATGAAATACATGGAATTAATAATGCTTAATAAGAATCATTTACCAATTCATTGGTCTTGGTTTCATGATATTTACTTTTTGTTTCACTAATATTAAGTTGCTATCAATTACATACGGTTATTATTACACGTACCTTGCAAAAGACCATTATTGTTATTATAAGTATCTTCTAGTTTATTTTCAAAATAAGATGTTGATATTTTCCAAAGTGGTATAAATGCAAATTCCTGTCTCAGCAAGCCTTGATTGAACTGCTGCACTGCAATCTGAAAAAAATGTAGTCAGTTAAATATGTAAAATTAGTGGAGAATTAATTGAGAATTGAGTGTTTCATAAGCAGTTTAAAATATGAATTTATAACACGAGTCAAAATTGTCATTTAAAAGCATGTTTATAGTGTTTATGAAGTATCAGCATCAATGAATTACATGGAAGTTAATAATGCTAAAAAAGAATCATTTACTTAATCCAATTGTCACTACTACACACCATAAGGAGAACGAAAATAATTCTATAACAACTAGTGCGTGGACAACACTGGATAATTTAGAAATTGAAACAATCAAAACAAAAACTAACAGACAACCTTCATTTTTAATACAAAATAATTGAAAACTATTTACAGTTGAAACTTTAACACAAGTACGAATGTAAAACTGTAAAAAGATACGAAATTTAAGCATAAACAGATGATAACAAATAATAATTATGATAAGCCATAAAAGATTGTACAAATTAACAGAATGTTTTGTACTTTTAAAAAAGAATACACTTGTACAATAACTGAAAAATACCCCTTTTCCATATGAATTTGATGATAATTTTTCAATGATAAATTTAAATCATTTTCTTAATGCATTGGTCGAGGATCAGGACACTGACTTGTGTTAACTTCGGGCGTAAAATATGAACATTTCGTTGATATTATAAATATTCTTTCGTAATGTACAAGACATTCGGTCAAAAGCCTAATAAATATACCGCCCCACTCAGGAGAGCAGTGGAACGGTGAACGGCACACAACCAACTAGATTCTTCCTGTGGCAGGTCAGCCGTCGACCATGGTATGGGGAACCTCCCGCCCTCTGTTGGTGTTAATATTGACTTAATGATTAATTCTTCTATAAACAGTTGAAAATGTGAATTTGTAATTTTTATCAAAATTATCATTTATGTATAGTCTAAATAAAAGATTTTTATAGCATAGGTAAATAAGAAGAATAAAAATTACAAGCTAAAAGTGTTTACTAATCTTTTATTCATATATATAACAAATAACAATTGTTTCACAACTATTAATTTATTATCAATTATATTCAATAACCATTACACACACATTGCATAAATCCAATATTATTATCAGTATCTTCTAGTTTATTTTCAAAATAAGATGTTGATACTTTCCCAAAGTGGTATGAATGCAAATTTCTGTCTCAGCAAGCCTTGGGTGAACTGCTGCACTGCAATCTGAAAAAATGTAGTCAGTTAAATTTGTAAGATTGGTGGAGAATTAATTGAGAAATGAGTGTTTCATAAGCAATTTAAAATATGAATTTATAACACGAGTCAAAATTGTCATTTAAAAGCATGTTTATAGTGTTTATGAAGTATCAGCATCAATGAATTACATGGAAGTTAATAAAGTTAAATAAGAATCATTTACATAATTTAATGGTGTTGGTTTCATGTCAATTAATTGAGAATTGAGTGTTTCATAAGCCATAAAAAATTTGAATTTTTAATATACTCCAAAATTATCATATAAAAACAAGTTTTATAGAGTTTATGAAACATTGGCTTAAATGTAATGTATGAAAGTAATTAATGCTAAATAAGAAACATATTCTCTTTCTAGTGGTGAAGGTTTCAAGGTACTAACATGAGAATTGAGTATTTTATAAGCAATTAAAAAAATGAATTTTTAATATACTCCAAAATTATCATATAAAAACAAGTTTTATAGAGTTTATGAAACATTGGCTTAAATGTAATGTATGAAAGTAATTAATGCTAAATAAGAAACATATTCTCTTTCTAGTGGTGAAGGTTTCAAGGTACTAACATGAGAATTGAGTATTTTATAAGCAATTAAAAAAATGAATTTGTAATATACGTCAAATTACCATATAAAAACAAGTTTTATAGAGTTTATGAAACATTGGCTTAATGTAATGTATGAAAGTAATTAATGCTAAATAAGAAACAAATTCTCTTTCTAGTGGTCAAGGTTTCAAGATACTAACATGAGAATTGAGTATTTTATAAGCAATTAAAAAAATGAATTTGTAAAATACGCCAAATTTACCATATAAAAACATGTTTTATAGAGTTTATGAAACATTGGATTAAATGAAATGTATGAAAGTAATTAATGCTAAATAAGAAACATATTCTCTTTCTAGTGGTCAAGGTTTCAAGATACTAACATGAGAATTGAGTATTTTATAAGCAATTAAAAAATGAATTTGTAAAATACGTCAAATTTACCATATAAAAACATGTTTTATAGAGTGTTTATGAAACATTGGCTTAAATGTAAATGTATGAAAGTAATTAATGCTAAATAAGAACATAATTCTCTTTCTAGTGGTGAAGGTTTCAAGGTACTAACAAGAGAATTGAGTATTTTATAAGCAATTAAAAAAATTAATTTGTAATATACGTCAAATTTACCATATAAAAACATGTTTTATAGTGTTTATGAAGTATCAGCATCAACAAAAATACATGCAAGTTAATAATGCTAAATAAGAATCATTTACCTAATTCATTGGTCTTGGTTTCATGATACTAATTTTTTGTTTCACTATATTAATTTGCTATCAATTATATTCATACCATTACATACACATTGCATAAATCCAATATTATTTCAATATCTTCTAGTTTATTTTCAAAATAAGATGTTGATACTTTCCCAAAGTGGTATGAATGCAAATTCCTGTCTCAGCAAGCCTTGATGAACTGCTGCACTGCAATCTGAAAAAAATGTAGTCAGTTAAATATGTAAAATTAGTGGAGAATTAATTGAGAATTGAGTGTTTCATAAGCAGTTTAAAATATGAATTTATAACACGAGTCAAAATTGTCATTTAAAAGCATGTTTATAGTGTTTATGAAGTATCAGCATCAATGAATTACATGGAAGTTAATAATGCTAAAAAAGAATCATTTACTTAATCCAATTGTCACTACTACACACCATAAGGAGAACGAAAATAATTCTATAACAACTAGTGCGTGGACAACACTGGATAATTTAGAAATTGAAACAATCAAAACAAAAACTAACAGACAACCTTCATTTTTAATACAAAATAATTGAAAACTATTTACAGTTGAAACTTTAACACAAGTACGAATGTAAAACTGTAAAAAGATACGAAATTTAAGCATAAACAGATGATAACAAATAATAATTATGATAAGCCATAAAAGATTGTACAAATTAACAGAATGTTTTGTACTATTAAAGAAAGAATACACTTGTACAATAACTGAAAAATACCCCTTTTCCATATGAATTTGATGATAATTTTTCAATGATAAATTTAAATCATTTTCTTAATGCATTGGTCGAGGATCAGGACACTGACTTGTGTTAACTTCGGGCGTAAAATATGAACATTTCGTTGATATTATAAATATTCTTTCGTAAGTGTACAAGACATTCGGTCAAAAGCCTAATAAATATACCGCCCCACTCAGGAGAGCAGTGGAACGGTGAACGGCACACAACCAACTAGATTCTTCCTGTGGCAGGTCAGCCGTCGACCATGGTATGGGGAACCTCCCGCCCTCTGTTGGTGTTAATATTGACTTAATGATTAATTCTTCTATAAACAGTTGAAAATGTGAATTTGTAATTTTTATCAAAATTATCATTTATGTATAGTCTAAATAAAAGATTTTTATAGCATAGGTAAATAAGAAGAATAAAAATTACAAGCTAAAAGTGTTTACTAATCTTTTATTCATATATATAACAAATAACAATTGTTTCACAACTATTAATTTATTATCAATTATATTCAATAACCATTACACACACATTGCATAAATCCAATATTATTATCAGTATCTTCTAGTTTATTTTCAAAATAAGATGTTGATACTTTCCCAAAGTGGTATGAATGCAAATTTCTGTCTCAGCAAGCCTTGGGTGAACTGCTGCACTGCAATCTGAAAAAATGTAGTCAGTTAAATTTGTAAGATTGGTGGAGAATTAATTGAGAAATGAGTGTTTCATAAGCAATTTAAAATATGAATTTATAACACGAGTCAAAATTGTCATTTAAAAGCATGTTTATAGTGTTTATGAAGTATCAGCATCAATGAATTACATGGAAGTTAATAAAGTTAAATAAGAATCATTTACATAATTTAATGGTGTTGGTTTCATGTCAATTAATTGAGAATTGAGTGTTTCATAAGCCATAAAAATTTGAATTTTTAATATACTCCAAAATTATCATATAAAAACAAGTTTTATAGAGTTTATGAAACATTGGCTTAAATGTAATGTATGAAAGTAATTAATGCTAAATAAGAAACATATTCTCTTTCTAGTGGTGAAGGTTTCAAGATACTAACATGAGAATTGAGTATTTTATAAGCAATTAAAAAAATGAATTTGTAAAATACCAAATTTACCATATAAAAACATGTTTTATAGAGTTTATGAAACATTGGCTTAAATGTAATGTATGAAAGTAATTAATGCTAAATAAGAAACATATTCTCTTTCTAGTGGTGAAGGTTTCAAGATACTAACATGAGAATTGAGTATTTTATAAGCAATTAAAAAAATGAATTTGTAAAATACGTCAAATTTACCATATAAAAACATGTTTTATAGTGTTTATGAAGTATTGGATTAAATGAAATGTATGAAAGTAATTAATGCTAAATAAGAAACATATTCTCTTTCTAGTGGTCAAGGTTTCAAGATACTAACATGAGAATTGAGTATTTTATAAGCAATTAAAAAAATGAATTTGTAAAATACGTCAAATTTACCATATAAAAATATGTTTTATAGAGTTTATGAAACATTGGCTTAAATGTAATGTATGAAAGTAATTAATGCTAAATAAGAAACATATTCTCTTTCTAGTGGTCAAGGTTTCAAGATACTAACATGAGAATTGAGTATTTTATAAGCAATTAAAAAAATGAATTTTTAATATACGTCAAATTTACCATATAAAAACATGTTTTATAGTGTTTATGAAGTATCAGCATCAACAAAAATACATGCAAGTTAATAATGCTAAATAAGAATCATTTACTTAATTCATTGGTCTTGGTTTCATGATACTAATTTTTTGTTTCACTAGTATTAATTTGCTATCAATTATATTCAATAACCATTACACACACATTGCATAAATCCAATATTATTATCAATATCTTCTAGTTTATTTTCAAAATAAGATGTTGATACTTTCCCAAAGTGGTATGAATGCAAATTCCTGTCTCAGCAAGCCTTGAATGAACTGCTGCACTGCAATCTGAAAAAAATGTAGTCAGTTAAATATGTAAAATTAGTGGAGAATTAATTGAGAATTGAGTGTTTCATAAGCAGTTTAAAATATGAATTTATAACACGAGTCAAAATTGTCATTTAAAAGCATGTTTATAGTGTTTATGAAGTATCAGCATCAATGAAATACATGGAATTAATAATGCTTAATAAGAATCATTTACCAAATTCATTGGTCTTGGTTTCATGATATTTACTTTTTGTTTCACTAATATTAAGTTGCTATCAATTACATACGGTTATTATTACACGTACCTTGCAAAAGACCATTATTGTTATTATAAGTATCTTCTAGTTTATTTTCAAAATAAGATGTTGATATTTTCCAAAGTGGTATAAATGCAAATTCCTGTCTCAGCAAGCCTTGATTGAACTGCTGCACTGCAATCTGAAAAAAATGTAGTCAGTTAAATATGTAAAATTAGTGGAGAATTAATTGAGAATTGAGTGTTTCATAAGCAGTTTAAAATATGAATTTATAACACGAGTCAAAATTGTCATTTAAAAGCATGTTTATAGTGTTTATGAAGTATCAGCATCAATGAATTACATGGAAGTTAATAATGCTAAAAAAGAATCATTTACTTAATCCAATTGTCACTACTACACACCATAAGGAGAACGAAAATAATTCTATAACAACTAGTGCGTGGACAACACTGGATAATTTAGAAATTGAAACAATCAAAACAAAAACTAACAGACAACCTTCATTTTTAATACAAAATAATTGAAAACTATTTACAGTTGAAACTTTAACACAAGTACGAATGTAAAACTGTAAAAAGATACGAAATTTAAGCATAAACAGATGATAACAAATAATAATTATGATAAGCCATAAAAGATTGTACAAATTAACAGAATGTTTTGTACTTTTAAAGAAAGAATACACTTGTACAATAACTGAAAAATACCCCTTTTCCATATGAATTTGATGATAATTTTTCAATGATAAATTTAAATCATTTTCTTAATGCATTGGTCGAGGATCAGGACACTGACTTGTGTTAACTTCGGGCGTAAAATATGAACATTTCGTTGATATTATAAATATTCTTTCGTAAATGTACAAGACATTCGGTCAAAAGCCTAATAAATATACCGCCCCACTCCGGAGAGCAGTGGAACGGTGAACGGCACACAACCAACTAGATTCTTCCTGTGGCAGGTCAGCCGTCGACCATGGTATGGGGAACCTCCCGCCCTCTGTTGGTGTTAATATTGACTTAATGATTAATTCTTCTATAAACAGTTGAAAATGTGAATTTGTAATTTTTATCAAAATTATCATTTATGTATAGTCTAAATAAAAGATTTTTATAGCATAGGTAAATAAGAAGAATAAAAATTACAAGCTAAAAGTGTTTACTAATCTTTTATTCATATATATAACAAATAACAATTGTTTCACAACTATTAATTTATTATCAATTATATTCAATAACCATTACACACACATTGCATAAATCCAATATTATTATCAGTATCTTCTAGTTTATTTTCAAAATAAGATGTTGATACTTTCCCAAAGTGGTATGAATGCAAATTTCTGTCTCAGCAAGCCTTGGGTGAACTGCTGCACTGCAATCTGAAAAAATGTAGTCAGTTAAATTTGTAAGATTGGTGGAGAATTAATTGAGAAATGAGTGTTTCATAAGCAATTTAAAATATGAATTTATAACACGAGTCAAAATTGTCATTTAAAAGCATGTTTATAGTGTTTATGAAGTATCAGCATCAATGAATTACATGGAAGTTAATAAAGTTAAATAAGAATCATTTACATAATTTAATGGTGTTGGTTTCATGTCAATTAATTGAGAATTGAGTGTTTCATAAGCCATAAAAAATTTGAATTTTTAATATACTCCAAAATTATCATATAAAAACAAGTTTTATAGAGTTTATGAAACATTGGCTTAAATGTAATGTATGAAAGTAATTAATGCTAAATAAGAAACATATTCTCTTTCTAGTGGTGAAGGTTTCAAGGTACTAACATGAGAATTGAGTATTTTATAAGCAATTAAAAAATGAATTTTTAATATACTCCAAAATTATCATATAAAAACAAGTTTTATAGAGTTTATGAAACATTGGCTTAAATGTAATGTATGAAAGTAATTAATGCTAAATAAGAAACATATTCTCTTTCTAGTGGTGAAGGTTTCAAGATACTAACATGAGAATTGAGTATTTTATAAGCAATTAAAAAAATGAATTTGTAAAATACGTCAAATTTACCATATAAAAACATGTTATAAGTTTATGAAACATTGGCTTAAATGTAATGTATGAAAGTAATTAATGCTAAATAAGAAACAAATTCTCTTTCTAGTGGTGAAGGTTTCAAGATACTAACATGAGAATTGAGTATTTTATAAGCAATTAAAAAAATGAATTTGTAAAATACGTCAAATTTACCATATAAAAACATGTTTTATAGTGTTTATGAAGTATTGGATTAAATGAAATGTATGAAAGTAATTAATGCTAAATAAGAAACATATTCTCTTTCTAGTGGTCAAGGTTTCAAGATACTAACATGAGAATTGAGTATTTTATAAGCAATTAAAAAAATGAATTTGTAAAATACGTCAAATTTACCATATAAAACATGTTTTATAGAGTTTATGAAACATTGGCTTAAATGTAATGTATGAAAGTAATTAATGCTAAATAAGAAACATATTCTCTTTCTAGTGGTGAAGGTTTCAAGGTACTAACAAGAGAATTGAGTATTTTATAAGCAATTAAAAAAATTAATTTTTAATATACGTCAAATTTACCATATAAAAACATGTTTTATAGTGTTTATGAAGTATCAGCATCAACAAAAATACATGCAAGTTTATAATGCTAAATAAGAATCATTTACTTAATTCATTGGTCTTGGTTTCATGATACTAATTTTTTGTTTCACTAGTATTAATTTGCTATCAATTATATTCAATAACCATTACACACACATTGCATAAATCCAATATTATTATCAATATCTTCTAGTTTATTTTCAAAATAAGATGTTGATACTTTCCCAAAGTGGTATGAATGCAAATTCCTGTCTCAGCAAGCCTTGAATGAACTGCTGCACTGCAATCTGAAAAAAATGTAGTCAGTTAAATATGTAAAGTTAGTGGAGAATTATTGAGAATTGAGTGTTTCATAAGCAGTTTAAAATATGAATTTATAACACGAGTCAAAATTGTCATTTAAAAGCATGTTTATAGTGTTTATGAAGTATCAGCATCAATGAAATACATGGAATTAATAATGCTTAATAAGAATCATTTACCAAATTCATTGGTCTTGGTTTCATGATATTTACTTTTTGTTTCACTAATATTAAGTTGCTATCATTACATGCGGTTATTATTACACGTACCTTGTAAAAGACCATTATTGTTATTATAAGTATCTTCTAGTTTATTTTCAAAATAAGATGTTGATATTTTCCAAAGTGGTATAAATGCAAATTCCTGTCTCAGCAAGCCTTGATTGAACTGCTGCACTGCAATCTGAAAAAAATGTAGTCAGTTAAATATGTAAAATTAGTGGAGGAATTAATTGAGAATTGAGTGTTTCATAAGCAGTTTAAAATATGAATTTATACACGAGTCAAAATTGTCATTTAAAAGCATGTTTATAGTGTTTATGAAGTATCAGCATCATGAATTACATGGAAGTTAATAATGCTAAAAAGAATCATTTACTTAATCCAATTGTCACTACTACACACCATAAGGAGAACGAAAATAATTCTATAACAACTAGTGCGTGGACAACACTGGATAATTTAGAAATTGAAACATCAAAACAAAAACTAACAGACAACCTTCATTTTTAATACAAAATAATTGAAAACTATTTACAGTTGAAACTTTAACACAAGTACGAATGTAAAACTGTAAAAAGATACGAAATTTAAGCATAAACAGATGATAACAAATAATAATTATGATAAGCCATAAAAGATTGTACAAATTACAGAATGTTTTGTACTATTAAAGAAAGAATACACTTGTACAATAACTGAAAAATACCCCTTTCCATATGAATTTGATGATAATTTTTCAATGATAATTTAAATCATTTTCTTAATGCATTGGTCGAGGATCAGGACACTGACTTGTGTTAACTTCGGGCGTAAAATATGAACATTTCGTTGATATTATAAATATTCTTTCGTAAGTGTACAAGACATTCGGTCAAAAGCCTAATAAATATACCGCCCCACTCAGGAGAGCAGTGGAACGGTGAACGGCACACACCAACTAGATTCTTCCTGTGGCAGGTCAGCCGTCGACCATGGTATGGGGAACCTCCCGCCTCTGTTGGTGTTAATATTGACTTAATGATTAATTCTTCTATAAACAGTTGAAAATGTGAATTTGTAATTTTTATCAAAATTATCATTTATGTATAGTCGAAATAAAAGATTTTTATAGCATAGGTAAATAAGAAGAATAAAAATTACAAGCTAAAAGTGTTTACTAATCTTTTATTCATATATATAACAAATAACAATTGTTTCACAACTATTAATTTATTATCAATTATATTCAATAACCATTACACACACATTGCATAAATCCATATTATTATCAGTATCTTCTAGTTTATTTTCAAAATAAGATGTTGATACTTTCCCAAAGTGGTATGAATGCAAATTCTGTCTCAGCAAGCCTTGGTGAACTGCTGCACTGCAATCTGAAAAATGTAGTCAGTTAAATTTTGTAAGATTGGTGGAGAATTAATTGAGAAATGAGTGTTTCATAAGCAATTTAAAATATGATTTATAACACGAGTCAAAATTGTCATTTAAAAGCATGTTTATAGTGTTTATGAAGTATCAGCATCAATGAATTACATGGAAGTTAATAAAGTTAAATAAGAATCATTTACATAATTTAATGGTGTTGGTTTCATGTCAATTAATTGAGAATTCAGTGTTTCATAAGCCATAAAAATTTGAATTTTTAATATACTCCAAAATTATCATATAAAAACAAGTTTTATAGAGTTTATGAAACATTGGCTTAAATGTAATGTATGAAAGTAATTAATGCTAAATAAGAAACATATTCTCTTTCTAGTGGTGAAGGTTTCAAGGTACTAACAAGAGAATTCAGTGTTTCATAAGCCATAAAAAATTTGAATTTTTAATATACTCCAAAATTATCATATAAAAACAAGTTTTATAGAATTTATGAAACATTGGCTTAAATGTAATGTATGAAAGTAATTAATGCTAAATAAGAAACATATTCTCTTTCTAGTGGTGAAGGTTTCAAGACACTAACATGAGAATTGAGTATTTTATAAGCAATTAAAAAAATGAATTTGTAAAATACGTCAAATTTACCATATAAAAATATGTTTTATAAGGTTTATGAAACATTGGCTTAAATGTAATGTATGAAAGTAATTAATGCTAAATAAGAAACATATTCTCTTTCTAGTGGTCAAGGTTTCAAGGTACTAACATGAGAATTGAGTGTTTTATAAGCAATTAAAAAAATGAATTTTTAATATACTCCAAAATTATCATATAAAAACAAGTTTTATAGAGTTTATGAAACATTGGCATTAATGAAATGTATAATAGTTATTAATCCTAAATAAGAAACAAATTCTCTTTCTAGTGGTGAAGGTTTCAAGATACTAACATGAGAATTGAGTATTTTATTAGCAATTAAAAAAATGAATATGTAAAATACGCCAAAATTATCATATAAAAACAAGTTTTATAGAGTTTATGAAACATTGGCATTAATGAAATGTATAATAGTTATTAATCCTAAATAAGAAACAAATTCTCTTTCTAGTGGTGAAGGTTTCAAGATACTAACATGAGAATTGAGTATTTTATAAGCAATTAAAAAAATGAATATGTAAAATACGCCAAATTTACCATATAAAAACATGTTTTATAGTGTTTATGAAGTATTGGATTAAATGAAATGTATGAAAGTAATTAATGCTAAATAATAAACATATTCTCTTTCTAGTGGTCAAGGTTTCAAGATACTAACATGAGAATTGAGTATTTTATAAGCAATTAAAAAAATGAATTTGTAAAATACGTCAAATTTACCATATAAAAATATGTTTTATAGAGTTTATGAAACATTGGCTTAAATGTAATGTATGAAAGTAATTAATGCTAAATAAGAAACATATTCTCTTTCTAGTGGTGAAGGTTTCAAGGTACTAACAAGAGAATTGAGTATTTTATAAGCAATTAAAAAAATTAATTTTTAATATACGTCAAATTTACCATATAAAAACATGTTTTATAGTGTTTATGAAGTATCAGCATCAACAAAAATACATGCAAGTTTATAATGCTAAATAAGAATCATTTACTTAATTCATTGGTCTTGGTTTCATGATACTAATTTTTTGTTTCACTAGTATTAATTTGCTATCAGTTATATTCAATAACCATTACACACACATTGCATAAATCCAATATTATTATCAATATCTTCTAGTTTATTTTCAAAATAAGATGTTGATACTTTCCCAAAGTGGTATGAATGCAAATTCCTGTCTCAGCAAGCCTTGAATGAACTGCTGCACTGCAATCTGAAAAAAATGTAGTCAGTTAAATATGTAAAATTAGTGGAGAATTAATTGAGAATTGAGTGTTTCATAAGCAGTTTAAAATATGAATTTATAACACGAGTCAAAATTGTCATTTAAAAGCATGTTTATAGTGTTTATGAAGTATCAGCATCAATGAAATACATGGAATTAATAATGCTTAATAAGAATCATTTACCAAATTCATTGGTCTTGGTTTCATGATATTTACTTTTTGTTTCACTAATATTAAGTTGCTATCAATTACATGCGGTTATTATTACACGTACCTTGTAAAAGACCATTATTGTTATTATAAGTATCTTCTAGTTTATTTTCAAAATAAGATGTTGATATTTTCCAAAGTGGTATAAATGCAAATTCCTGTCTCAGCAAGCCTTGATTGAACTGCTGCACTGCAATCTGAAAAAAATGTAGTCAGTTAAATATGTAAAATTAGTGGAGAATTAATTGAGAATTGAGTGTTTCATAAGCAGTTTAAAATATGAATTTATAACACGAGTCAAAATTGTCATTTAAAAGCATGTTTATAGTGTTTATGAAGTATCAGCATCAATGAATTACATGGAAGTTAATAATGCTAAAAAAGAATCATTTACTTAATCCAATTGTCACTACTACACACCATAAGGAGAACGAAAATAATTCTATAACAACTAGTGCGTGGACAACACTGGATAATTTAGAAATTGAAACAATCAAAACAAAAACTAACAGACAACCTTCATTTTTAATACAAAATAATTGAAAACTATTTACAGTTGAAACTTTAACACAAGTACGAATGTAAAACTGTAAAAAGATACGAAATTTAAGCATAAACAGATGATAACAAATAATAATTATGATAAGCCATAAAAGATTGTACAAATTAACAGAATGTTTTGTACTATTAAAGAAAGAATACACTTGTACAATAACTGAAAAATACCCCTTTTCCATATGAATTTGATGATAATTTTTCAATGATAAATTTAAATCATTTTCTTAATGCATTGGTCGAGGATCAGGACACTGACTTGTGTTAACTTCGGGCGTAAAATATGAACATTTCGTTGATATTATAAATATTCTTTCGTAAGTGTACAAGACATTCGGTCAAAAGCCTAATAAATATACCGCCCCACTCAGGAGAGCAGTGGAACGGTGAACGGCACACAACCAACTAGATTCTTCCTGTGGCAGGTCAGCCGTCGACCATGGTATGGGGAACCTCCCGCCCTCTGTTGGTGTTAATATTGACTTAATGATTAATTCTTCTATAAACAGTTGAAAATGTGAATTTGTAATTTTTATCAAAATTATCATTTATGTATAGTCGAAATAAAAGATTTTTATAGCATAGGTAAATAAGAAGAATAAAAATTACAAGCTAAAAGTGTTTACTAATCTTTTATTCATATATATAACAAATAACAATTGTTTCACAACTATTAATTTATTATCAATTATATTCAATAACCATTACACACACATTGCATAAATCCAATATTATTATCAGTATCTTCTAGTTTATTTTCAAAATAAGATGTTGATACTTTCCCAAAGTGGTATGAATGCAAATTTCTGTCTCAGCAAGCCTTGGGTGAACTGCTGCACTGCAATCTGAAAAAATGTAGTCAGTTAAATTTGTAAGATTGGTGGAGAATTAATTGAGAAATGAGTGTTTCATAAGCAATTTAAAATATGAATTTATAACACGAGTCAAAATTGTCATTTAAAAGCATGTTTATAGTGTTTATGAAGTATCAGCATCAATGAATTACATGGAAGTTAATAAAGTTAAATAAGAATCATTTACATAATTTAATGGTGTTGGTTTCATGTCAATTAATTGAGAATTCAGTGTTTCATAAGCCATAAAAAATTTGAATTTTTAATATACTCCAAAATTATCATATAAAAACAAGTTTTATAGAGTTTATGAAACATTGGCTTAAATGTAATGTATGAAAGTAATTAATGCTAAATAAGAAACATATTCTCTTTCTAGTGGTGAAGGTTTCAAGGTACTAACAAGAGAATTCAGTGTTTCATAAGCCATAAAAAATTTGAATTTTTAATATACTCCAAAATTATCATATAAAAACAAGTTTTATAGAGTTTATGAAACATTGGCTTAAATGTAATGTATGAAAGTAATTAATGCTAAATAAGAAACAAATTCTCTTTCTAGTGGTGAAGGTTTCAAGATACTAACATGAGAATTGAGTATTTTATAAGCAATTAAAAAAATGAATTTGTAAAATACGTCAAATTTACCATATAAAAATATGTTTTATAAGGTTTATGAAACATTGGCTTAAATGTAATGTATGAAAGTAATTAATGCTAAATAAGAAACATATTCTCTTTCTAGTGGTGCAGGTTTCAAGGTACTAACAAGAGAATTGAGTATTTTATAAGCAATTAAAAAAATTAATTTTTAATATACTCCAAAATTATCATATAAAAACAAGTTTTATAGAGATTATGAAACATTGGCTTAAATGTAATGTATGAAAGTAATTAATGCTAAATAAGAAACATATTCTCTTTCTAGTGGTGAAGGTTTCAAGGTACTAACATGAGAATTGAGTGTTTTATAAGCAATTAAAAAAATGAATTTGTAAAATACGTCAAATTTACCATATAAAAACATGTTTTATAGTGTTTATGAAGTATCAGCATCAACAAAAATACATGCAAGTTTATAATGCTAAATAAGAATCATTTACCTAATTCATTGGGCTTGGTTCATGATACTAATTTTTTGTTTCACTAGTATTAATTTGCTATCAGTTATATTCAATAACCATTACACACACATTGCATAAATCCAATATTATTATCAATATCTTCTAGTTTATTTTCAAAATAAGATGTTGATACTTTCCCAAAGTGGTATGAATGCAAATTCCTGTCTCAGCAAGCCTTGAATGAACTGCTGCACTGCAATCTGAAAAAAATGTAGTCAGTTAAATATGTAAAGTTAGTGGAGAATTAATTGAGAATTGAGTGTTTCATAAGCAGTTTAAAATATGAATTTATAACACGAGTCAAAATTGTCATTTAAAAGCATGTTTATAGTGTTTATGAAGTATCAGCATCAATGAATTACATGGAAGTTAATAATGCTAAAAAAGAATCATTTACTTAATCCAATTGTCACTACTACACACCATAAGGAGAACGAAAATAATTCTATAACAACTAGTGCGTGGACAACACTGGATAATTTAGAAATTGAAACAATCAAAACAAAAACTAACAGACAACCTTCATTTTTAATACAAAATAATTGAAAACTATTTACAGTTGAAACTTTAACACAAGTACGAATGTAAAACTGTAAAAAGATACGAAATTTAAGCATAAACAGATGATAACAAATAATAATTATGATAAGCCATAAAAGATTGTACAAATTAACAGAATGTTTTGTACTATTAAAGAAAGAATACACTTGTACAATAACTGAAAATACCCCTTTTCCATATGAATTTGATGATAATTTTTCAATGATAAATTTAAATCATTTTCTTAATGCATTGGTCGAGGATCAGGACACTGACTTGTGTTAACTTCGGGCGTAAAATATGAACATTTCGTTGATATTATAAATATTCTTTCGTAAGTGTACAAGACATTCGGTCAAAAGCCTAATAAATATACCGCCCCACTCAGGAGAGCAGTGGAACGGTGAACGGCACACAACCAACTAGATTCTTCCTGTGGCAGGTCAGCCGTCGACCATGGTATGGGGAACCTCCCGCCCTCTGTTGGTGTTAATATTGACTTAATGATTAATTCTTCTATAAACAGTTGAAAATGTGAATTTGTAATTTTTATCAAAATTATCATTTATGTATAGTCGAAATAAAAGATTTTTATAGCATAGGTAAATAAGAAGAATAAAAATTACAAGCTAAAAGTGTTTACTAATCTTTTATTCATATATATAACAAATAACAATTGTTTCACAACTATTAATTTATTATCAATTATATTCAATAACCATTACACACACATTGCATAAATCCAATATTATTATCAGTATCTTCTAGTTTATTTTCAAAATAAGATGTTGATACTTTCCCAAAGTGGTATGAATGCAAATTTCTGTCTCAGCAAGCCTTGGGTGAACTGCTGCACTGCAATCTGAAAAAATGTAGTCAGTTAAATTTGTAAGATTGGTGGAGAATTAATTGAGAAATGAGTGTTTCATAAGCAATTTAAAATATGAATTTATAACACGAGTCAAAATTGTCATTTAAAAGCATGTTTATAGTGTTTATGAAGTATCAGCATCAATGAATTACATGGAAGTTAATAAAGTTAAATAAGAATCATTTACATAATTTAATGGTGTTGGTTTCATGTCAATTAATTGAGAATTCAGTGTTTCATAAGCCATAAAAAATTTGAATTTTTAATATACTCCAAAATTATCATATAAAAACAAGTTTTATAGAGTTTATGAAACATTGGCTTAAATGTAATGTATGAAAGTAATTAATGCTAAATAAGAAACATATTCTCTTTCTAGTGGTGCAGGTTTCAAGGTACTAACAAGAGAATTGAGTATTTTATAAGCAATTAAAAAAATTAATTTTTAATATACTCCAAAATTATCATATAAAAACAAGTTTTATAGAGTTTATGAAACATTGGCTTAAATGTAATGTATGAAAGTAATTAATGCTAAATAAGAAACATATTCTCTTTCTAGTGGTGAAGGTTTCAAGGTACTAACATGAGAATTGAGTGTTTTATAAGCAATTAAAAAATGAATTTTTAATATACTCCAAAATTATCATATAAAAACAAGTTTTATAGAGTTTATGAAACATTGGCATTAATGAAATGTATAATAGTTATTAATCCTAAATAAGAAACAAATTCTCTTTCTAGTGGTGAAGGTTTCAAGATACTAACATGAGAATTGAGTATTTTATAAGCAATTAAAAAAATGAATATGTAAAATACGCCAAATTTACCATATAAAAACATGTTTTATAGTGTTTATGAAGTATTGGATTAAATGAAATGTATGAAAGTAATTAATGCTAAATAAGAAACATATTCTCTTTCTAGTGGTCAAGGTTTCAAGATACTAACATGAGAATTGAGTATTTTATAAGCAATTAAAAAAATGAATTTGTAAAATACGTCAAATTTACCATATAAAAATATGTTTTATAAGGTTTATGAAACATTGGCTTAAATGTAATGTATGAAAGTAATTAATGCTAAATAAGAAACATATTCTCTTTCTAGTGGTGCAAGTTTCAAGGTACTAACAAGAGAATTGAGTATTTTATAAGCAATTAAAAAAATTAATTTTTAATATACTCCAAAATTATCATATAAAAACAAGTTTTATAGAGTTTATGAAACATTGGCTTAAATGTAATGTATGAAAGTAATTAATGCTAAATAAGAAACATATTCTCTTTCTAGTGGTGAAGGTTTCAAGGTACTAACATGAGAATTGAGTGTTTTATAAGCAATTAAAAAAATGAATTTGTAAAATACGTCAAATTTACCATATAAAAACATGTTTTATAGTGTTTATGAAGTATCAGCATCAACAAAAATACATGCAAGTTTATAATGCTAAATAAGAATCATTTACTTAATTCATTGGTCTTGGTTTCATGATACTAATTTTTTGTTTCACTAGTATTAATTTGCTATCAGTTATATTCAATAACCATTACACACACATTGCATAAATCCAATATTATTATCAATATCTTCTAGTTTATTTTCAAAATAAGATGTTGATACTTTCCCAAAGTGGTATGAATGCAAATTCCTGTCTCAGCAAGCCTTGAATGAACTGCTGCACTGCAATCTGAAAAAAATGTAGTCAGTTAAATATGTAAAATTAGTGGAGAATTAATTGAGAATTGAGTGTTTCATAAGCAGTTTAAAATATGAATTTATAACACGAGTCAAAATTGTCATTTAAAAGCATGTTTATAGTGTTTATGAAGTATCAGCATCAATGAAATACATGGAATTAATAATGCTTAATAAGAATCATTTACCAAATTCATTGGTCTTGGTTTCATGATATTTACTTTTTGTTTCACTAATATTAAGTTGCTATCAATTACATGCGGTTATTATTACACGTACCTTGTAAAAGACCATTATTGTTATTATAAGTATCTTCTAGTTTATTTTCAAAATAAGATGTTGATACTTTCCCAAAGTGGTATGAATGCAAATTCCTGTCTCAGCAAGCCTTGAATGAACTGCTGCACTGCAATCTGAAAAAAATGTAGTCAGTTAAATATGTAAAATTAGTGGAGAATTAATTGAGAATTGAGTGTTTCATAAGCAGTTTAAAATATGAATTTATAACACGAGTCAAAATTGTCATTTAAAAGCATGTTTATAGTGTTTATGAAGTATCAGCATCAATGAAATACATGGAATTAATAATGCTTAATAAGAATCATTTACCAAATTCATTGGTCTTGGTTTCATGATATTTACTTTTTGTTTCACTAATATTAAGTTGCTATCAATTACATGCGGTTATTATTACACGTACCTTGTAAAAGACCATTATTGTTATTATAAGTATCTTCTAGTTTATTTTCAAAATAAGATGTTGATACTTTCCCAAAGTGGTATGAATGCAAATTCCTGTCTCAGCAAGCCTTGAATGAACTGCTGCACTGCAATCTGAAAAAAATGTAGTCAGTTAAATATGTAAAATTAGTGGAGAATTAATTGAGAATTGAGTGTTTCATAAGCAGTTTAAAATATGAATTTATAACACGAGTCAAAATTGTCATTTAAAAGCATGTTTATAGTGTTTATGAAGTATCAGCATCAATGAAATACATGGAATTAATAATGCTTAATAAGAATCATTTACCAAATTCATTGGTCTTGGTTTCATGATATTTACTTTTTGTTTCACTAATATTAAGTTGCTATCAATTACATGCGGTTATTATTACACGTACCTTGTAAAAGACCATTATTGTTATTATAAGTATCTTCTAGTTTATTTTCAAAATAAGATGTTGATATTTTCCAAAGTGGTATAAATGCAAATTCCTGTCTCAGCAAGCCTTGATTGAACTGCTGCACTGCAATCTGAAAAAAATGTAGTCAGTTAAATATGTAAAATTAGTGGAGAATTAATTGAGAATTGAGTGTTTCATAAGCAGTTTAAAATATGAATTTATAACACGAGTCAAAATTGTCATTTAAAAGCATGTTTATAGTGTTTATGAAGTATCAGCATCAATGAATTACATGGAAGTTAATAATGCTAAAAAAGAATCATTTACTTAATCCAATTGTCACTACTACACACCATAAGGAGAACGAAAATAATTCTATAACAACTAGTGCGTGGACAACACTGGATAATTTAGAAATTGAAACAATCAAAACAAAAACTAACAGACAACCTTCATTTTTAATACAAAATAATTGAAAACTATTTACAGTTGAAACTTTAACACAAGTACGAATGTAAAACTGTAAAAAGATACGAAATTTAAGCATAAACAGATGATAACAAATAATAATTATGATAAGCCATAAAAGATTGTACAAATTAACAGAATGTTTTGTACTATTAAAGAAAGAATACACTTGTACAATAACTGAAAAATACCCCTTTTCCATATGAATTTGATGATAATTTTTCAATGATAAATTTAAATCATTTTCTTAATGCATTGGTCGAGGATCAGGACACTGACTTGTGTTAACTTCGGGCGTAAAATATGAACATTTCGTTGATATTATAAATATTCTTTCGTAAGTGTACAAGACATTCGGTCAAAAGCCTAATAAATATACCGCCCCACTCAGGAGAGCAGTGGAACGGTGAACGGCACACAACCAACTAGATTCTTCCTGTGGCAGGTCAGCCGTCGACCATGGTATGGGGAACCTCCCGCCCTCTGTTGGTGTTAATATTGACTTAATGATTAATTCTTCTATAAACAGTTGAAAATGTGAATTTGTAATTTTTATCAAAATTATCATTTATGTATAGTCGAAATAAAAGATTTTTATAGCATAGGTAAATAAGAAGAATAAAAATTACAAGCTAAAAGTGTTTACTAATCTTTTATTCATATATATAACAAATAACAATTGTTTCACAACTATTAATTTATTATCAATTATATTCAATAACCATTACACACACATTGCATAAATCCAATATTATTATCAGTATCTTCTAGTTTATTTTCAAAATAAGATGTTGATACTTTCCCAAAGTGGTATGAATGCAAATTTCTGTCTCAGCAAGCCTTGGGTGAACTGCTGCACTGCAATCTGAAAAAATGTAGTCAGTTAAATTTGTAAGATTGGTGGAGAATTAATTGAGAAATGAGTGTTTCATAAGCAATTTAAAATATGAATTTATAACACGAGTCAAAATTGTCATTTAAAAGCATGTTTATAGTGTTTATGAAGTATCAGCATCAATGAATTACATGGAAGTTAATAAAGTTAAATAAGAATCATTTACATAATTTAATGGTGTTGGTTTCATGTCAATTAATTGAGAATTCAGTGTTTCATAAGCCATAAAAAATTTGAATTTTTAATATACTCCAAAATTATCATATAAAAACAAGTTTTATAGAGTTTATGAAACATTGGCTTAAATGTAATGTATGAAAGTAATTAATGCTAAATAAGAAACATATTCTCTTTCTAGTGGTGCAGGTTTCAAGGTACTAACAAGAGAATTGAGTATTTTATAAGCAATTAAAAAAATTAATTTTTAATATACTCCAAAATTATCATATAAAAACAAGTTTTATAGAGTTTATGAAACATTGGCTTAAATGTAATGTATGAAAGTAATTAATGCTAAATAAGAAACATATTCTCTTTCTAGTGGTGAAGGTTTCAAGGTACTAACATGAGAATTGAGTGTTTTATAAGCAATTAAAAAAATGAATTTTTAATATACTCCAAAATTATCATATAAAAACAAGTTTTATAGAGTTTATGAAACATTGGCATTAATGAAATGTATAATAGTTATTAATCCTAAATAAGAAACAAATTCTCTTTCTAGTGGTGAAGGTTTCAAGATACTAACATGAGAATTGAGTATTTTATAAGCAATTAAAAAAATGAATATGTAAAATACGCCAAATTTACCATATAAAAACATGTTTTATAGTGTTTATGAAGTATTGGATTAAATGAAATGTATGAAAGTAATTAATGCTAAATAAGAAACATATTCTCTTTCTAGTGGTCAAGGTTTCAAGATACTAACATGAGAATTGAGTATTTTATAAGCAATTAAAAAAATGAATTTGTAAAATACGTCAAATTTACCATATAAAAATATGTTTTATAAGGTTTATGAAACATTGGCTTAAATGTAATGTATGAAAGTAATTAATGCTAAATAAGAAACATATTCTCTTTCTAGTGGTGCAGGTTTCAAGGTACTAACAAGAGAATTGAGTATTTTATAAGCAATTAAAAAAATTAATTTTTAATATACTCCAAAATTATCATATAAAAACAAGTTTTATAGAGTTTATGAAACATTGGCTTAAATGTAATGTATGAAAGTAATTAATGCTAAATAAGAAACATATTCTCTTTCTAGTGGTGAAGGTTTCAAGGTACTAACATGAGAATTGAGTGTTTTATAAGCAATTAAAAAAATGAATTTGTAAAATACGTCAAATTTACCATATAAAAACATGTTTTATAGTGTTTATGAAGTATCAGCATCAACAAAAATACATGCAAGTTTATAATGCTAAATAAGAATCATTTACTTAATTCATTGGTCTTGGTTTCATGATACTAATTTTTTGTTTCACTAGTATTAATTTGCTATCAGTTATATTCAATAACCATTACACACACATTGCATAAATCCAATATTATTATCAATATCTTCTAGTTTATTTTCAAAATAAGATGTTGATACTTTCCCAAAGTGGTATGAATGCAAATTTCTGTCTCAGCAAGCCTTGGGTGAACTGCTGCACTGCAATCTGAAAAAATGTAGTCAGTTAAATTTGTAAGATTGGTGGAGAATTAATTGAGAATTGAGTGTTTCATAAGCAGTTTAAAATATGAATTTATAACACGAGTCAAAATTGTCATTTAAAAGCATGTTTATAGTGTTTATGAAGTATCAGCATCAATGAAATACATGGAATTAATAATGCTTAATAAGAATCATTTACCAAATTCATTGGTCTTGGTTTCATGATATTTACTTTTTGTTTCACTAATATTAAGTTGCTATCAATTACATGCGGTTATTATTACACGTACCTTGTAAAAGACCATTATTGTTATTATAAGTATCTTCTAGTTTATTTTCAAAATAAGATGTTGATACTTTCCCAAAGTGGTATGAATGCAAATTCCTGTCTCAGCAAGCCTTGAATGAACTGCTGCACTGCAATCTGAAAAAAATGTAGTCAGTTAAATATGTAAAATTAGTGGAGAATTAATTGAGAATTGAGTGTTTCATAAGCAGTTTAAAATATGAATTTATAACACGAGTCAAAATTGTCATTTAAAAGCATGTTTATAGTGTTTATGAAGTATCAGCATCAATGAAATACATGGAATTAATAATGCTTAATAAGAATCATTTACCAAATTCATTGGTCTTGGTTTCATGATATTTACTTTTTGTTTCACTAATATTAAGTTGCTATCAATTACATGCGGTTATTATTACACGTACCTTGTAAAAGACCATTATTGTTATTATAAGTATCTTCTAGTTTATTTTCAAAATAAGATGTTGATACTTTCCCAAAGTGGTATGAATGCAAATTCCTGTCTCAGCAAGCCTTGAATGAACTGCTGCACTGCAATCTGAAAAAAATGTAGTCAGTTAAATATGTAAAATTAGTGGAGAATTAATTGAGAATTGAGTGTTTCATAAGCAGTTTAAAATATGAATTTATAACACGAGTCAAAATTGTCATTTAAAAGCATGTTTATAGTGTTTATGAAGTATCAGCATCAATGAAATACATGGAATTAATAATGCTTAATAAGAATCATTTACCAAATTCATTGGTCTTGGTTTCATGATATTTACTTTTTGTTTCACTAATATTAAGTTGCTATCAATTACATGCGGTTATTATTACACGTACCTTGTAAAAGACCATTATTGTTATTATAAGTATCTTCTAGTTTATTTTCAAAATAAGATGTTGATACTTTCCCAAAGTGGTATGAATGCAAATTCCTGTCTCAGCAAGCCTTGAATGAACTGCTGCACTGCAATCTGAAAAAAATGTAGTCAGTTAAATATGTAAAATTAGTGGAGAATTAATTGAGAATTGAGTGTTTCATAAGCAGTTTAAAATATGAATTTATAACACGAGTCAAAATTGTCATTTAAAAGCATGTTTATAGTGTTTATGAAGTATCAGCATCAATGAAATACATGGAATTAATAATGCTTAATAAGAATCATTTACCAAATTCATTGGTCTTGGTTTCATGATATTTACTTTTTGTTTCACTAATATTAAGTTGCTATCAATTACATGCGGTTATTATTACACGTACCTTGTAAAAGACCATTATTGTTATTATAAGTATCTTCTAGTTTATTTTCAAAATAAGATGTTGATATTTTCCAAAGTGGTATAAATGCAAATTCCTGTCTCAGCAAGCCTTGATTGAACTGCTGCACTGCAATCTGAAAAAAATGTAGTCAGTTAAATATGTAAAATTAGTGGAGAATTAATTGAGAATTGAGTGTTTCATAAGCAGTTTAAAATATGAATTTATAACACGAGTCAAAATTGTCATTTAAAAGCATGTTTATAGTGTTTATGAAGTATCAGCATCAATGAATTACATGGAAGTTAATAATGCTAAAAAAGAATCATTTACTTAATCCAATTGTCACTACTACACACCATAAGGAGAACGAAAATAATTCTATAACAACTAGTGCGTGGACAACACTGGATAATTTAGAAATTGAAACAATCAAAACAAAAACTAACAGACAACCTTCATTTTTAATACAAAATAATTGAAAACTATTTACAGTTGAAACTTTAACACAAGTACGAATGTAAAACTGTAAAAAGATACGAAATTTAAGCATAAACAGATGATAACAAATAATAATTATGATAAGCCATAAAAGATTGTACAAATTAACAGAATGTTTTGTACTATTAAAGAAAGAATACACTTGTACAATAACTGAAAAATACCCCTTTTCCATATGAATTTGATGATAATTTTTCAATGATAAATTTAAATCATTTTCTTAATGCATTGGTCGAGGATCAGGACACTGACTTGTGTTAACTTCGGGCGTAAAATATGAACATTTCGTTGATATTATAAATATTCTTTCGTAAGTGTACAAGACATTCGGTCAAAAGCCTAATAAATATACCGCCCCACTCAGGAGAGCAGTGGAACGGTGAACGGCACACAACCAACTAGATTCTTCCTGTGGCAGGTCAGCCGTCGACCATGGTATGGGGAACCTCCCGCCCTCTGTTGGTGTTAATATTGACTTAATGATTAATTCTTCTATAAACAGTTGAAAATGTGAATTTGTAATTTTTATCAAAATTATCATTTATGTATAGTCGAAATAAAAGATTTTTATAGCATAGGTAAATAAGAAGAATAAAAATTACAAGCTAAAAGTGTTTACTAATCTTTTATTCATATATATAACAAATAACAATTGTTTCACAACTATTAATTTATTATCAATTATATTCAATAACCATTACACACACATTGCATAAATCCAATATTATTATCAGTATCTTCTAGTTTATTTTCAAAATAAGATGTTGATACTTTCCCAAAGTGGTATGAATGCAAATTTCTGTCTCAGCAAGCCTTGGGTGAACTGCTGCACTGCAATCTGAAAAAATGTAGTCAGTTAAATTTGTAAGATTGGTGGAGAATTAATTGAGAAATGAGTGTTTCATAAGCAATTTAAAATATGAATTTATAACACGAGTCAAAATTGTCATTTAAAAGCATGTTTATAGTGTTTATGAAGTATCAGCATCAATGAATTACATGGAAGTTAATAAAGTTAAATAAGAATCATTTACATAATTTAATGGTGTTGGTTTCATGTCAATTAATTGAGAATTCAGTGTTTCATAAGCCATAAAAAATTTGAATTTTTAATATACTCCAAAATTATCATATAAAAACAAGTTTTATAGAGTTTATGAAACATTGGCTTAAATGTAATGTATGAAAGTAATTAATGCTAAATAAGAAACATATTCTCTTTCTAGTGGTGCAGGTTTCAAGGTACTAACAAGAGAATTGAGTATTTTATAAGCAATTAAAAAAATTAATTTTTAATATACTCCAAAATTATCATATAAAAACAAGTTTTATAGAGTTTATGAAACATTGGCTTAAATGTAATGTATGAAAGTAATTAATGCTAAATAAGAAACATATTCTCTTTCTAGTGGTGAAGGTTTCAAGGTACTAACATGAGAATTGAGTGTTTTATAAGCAATTAAAAAAATGAATTTTTAATATACTCCAAAATTATCATATAAAAACAAGTTTTATAGAGTTTATGAAACATTGGCATTAATGAAATGTATAATAGTTATTAATCCTAAATAAGAAACAAATTCTCTTTCTAGTGGTGAAGGTTTCAAGATACTAACATGAGAATTGAGTATTTTATAAGCAATTAAAAAAATGAATATGTAAAATACGCCAAATTTACCATATAAAAACATGTTTTATAGTGTTTATGAAGTATTGGATTAAATGAAATGTATGAAAGTAATTAATGCTAAATAAGAAACATATTCTCTTTCTAGTGGTCAAGGTTTCAAGATACTAACATGAGAATTGAGTATTTTATAAGCAATTAAAAAAATGAATTTGTAAAATACGTCAAATTTACCATATAAAAATATGTTTTATAAGGTTTATGAAACATTGGCTTAAATGTAATGTATGAAAGTAATTAATGCTAAATAAGAAACATATTCTCTTTCTAGTGGTGCAGGTTTCAAGGTACTAACAAGAGAATTGAGTATTTTATAAGCAATTAAAAAAATTAATTTTTAATATACTCCAAAATTATCATATAAAAACAAGTTTTATAGAGTTTATGAAACATTGGCTTAAATGTAATGTATGAAAGTAATTAATGCTAAATAAGAAACATATTCTCTTTCTAGTGGTGAAGGTTTCAAGGTACTAACATGAGAATTGAGTGTTTTATAAGCAATTAAAAAAATGAATTTGTAAAATACGTCAAATTTACCATATAAAAACATGTTTTATAGTGTTTATGAAGTATCAGCATCAACAAAAATACATGCAAGTTTATAATGCTAAATAAGAATCATTTACTTAATTCATTGGTCTTGGTTTCATGATACTAATTTTTTGTTTCACTAGTATTAATTTGCTATCAGTTATATTCAATAACCATTACACACACATTGCATAAATCCAATATTATTATCAATATCTTCTAGTTTATTTTCAAAATAAGATGTTGATACTTTCCCAAAGTGGTATGAATGCAAATTTCTGTCTCAGCAAGCCTTGGGTGAACTGCTGCACTGCAATCTGAAAAAATGTAGTCAGTTAAATTTGTAAGATTGGTGGAGAATTAATTGAGAATTGAGTGTTTCATAAGCAGTTTAAAATATGAATTTATAACACGAGTCAAAATTGTCATTTAAAAGCATGTTTATAGTGTTTATGAAGTATCAGCATCAATGAAATACATGGAATTAATAATGCTTAATAAGAATCATTTACCAAATTCATTGGTCTTGGTTTCATGATATTTACTTTTTGTTTCACTAATATTAAGTTGCTATCAATTACATGCGGTTATTATTACACGTACCTTGTAAAAGACCATTATTGTTATTATAAGTATCTTCTAGTTTATTTTCAAAATAAGATGTTGATACTTTCCCAAAGTGGTATGAATGCAAATTCCTGTCTCAGCAAGCCTTGAATGAACTGCTGCACTGCAATCTGAAAAAAATGTAGTCAGTTAAATATGTAAAATTAGTGGAGAATTAATTGAGAATTGAGTGTTTCATAAGCAGTTTAAAATATGAATTTATAACACGAGTCAAAATTGTCATTTAAAAGCATGTTTATAGTGTTTATGAAGTATCAGCATCAATGAAATACATGGAATTAATAATGCTTAATAAGAATCATTTACCAAATTCATTGGTCTTGGTTTCATGATATTTACTTTTTGTTTCACTAATATTAAGTTGCTATCAATTACATGCGGTTATTATTACACGTACCTTGTAAAAGACCATTATTGTTATTATAAGTATCTTCTAGTTTATTTTCAAAATAAGATGTTGATACTTTCCCAAAGTGGTATGAATGCAAATTCCTGTCTCAGCAAGCCTTGAATGAACTGCTGCACTGCAATCTGAAAAAAATGTAGTCAGTTAAATATGTAAAATTAGTGGAGAATTAATTGAGAATTGAGTGTTTCATAAGCAGTTTAAAATATGAATTTATAACACGAGTCAAAATTGTCATTTAAAAGCATGTTTATAGTGTTTATGAAGTATCAGCATCAATGAAATACATGGAATTAATAATGCTTAATAAGAATCATTTACCAAATTCATTGGTCTTGGTTTCATGATATTTACTTTTTGTTTCACTAATATTAAGTTGCTATCAATTACATGCGGTTATTATTACACGTACCTTGTAAAAGACCATTATTGTTATTATAAGTATCTTCTAGTTTATTTTCAAAATAAGATGTTGATATTTTCCAAAGTGGTATAAATGCAAATTCCTGTCTCAGCAAGCCTTGATTGAACTGCTGCACTGCAATCTGAAAAAAATGTAGTCAGTTAAATATGTAAAATTAGTGGAGAATTAATTGAGAATTGAGTGTTTCATAAGCAGTTTAAAATATGAATTTATAACACGAGTCAAAATTGTCATTTAAAAGCATGTTTATAGTGTTTATGAAGTATCAGCATCAATGAATTACATGGAAGTTAATAATGCTAAAAAAGAATCATTTACTTAATCCAATTGTCACTACTACACACCATAAGGAGAACGAAAATAATTCTATAACAACTAGTGCGTGGACAACACTGGATAATTTAGAAATTGAAACAATCAAAACAAAAACTAACAGACAACCTTCATTTTTAATACAAAATAATTGAAAACTATTTACAGTTGAAACTTTAACACAAGTACGAATGTAAAACTGTAAAAAGATACGAAATTTAAGCATAAACAGATGATAACAAATAATAATTATGATAAGCCATAAAAGATTGTACAAATTAACAGAATGTTTTGTACTATTAAAGAAAGAATACACTTGTACAATAACTGAAAAATACCCCTTTTCCATATGAATTTGATGATAATTTTTCAATGATAAATTTAAATCATTTTCTTAATGCATTGGTCGAGGATCAGGACACTGACTTGTGTTAACTTCGGGCGTAAAATATGAACATTTCGTTGATATTATAAATATTCTTTCGTAAGTGTACAAGACATTCGGTCAAAAGCCTAATAAATATACCGCCCCACTCAGGAGAGCAGTGGAACGGTGAACGGCACACAACCAACTAGATTCTTCCTGTGGCAGGTCAGCCGTCGACCATGGTATGGGGAACCTCCCGCCCTCTGTTGGTGTTAATATTGACTTAATGATTAATTCTTCTATAAACAGTTGAAAATGTGAATTTGTAATTTTTATCAAAATTATCATTTATGTATAGTCGAAATAAAAGATTTTTATAGCATAGGTAAATAAGAAGAATAAAAATTACAAGCTAAAAGTGTTTACTAATCTTTTATTCATATATATAACAAATAACAATTGTTTCACAACTATTAATTTATTATCAATTATATTCAATAACCATTACACACACATTGCATAAATCCAATATTATTATCAGTATCTTCTAGTTTATTTTCAAAATAAGATGTTGATACTTTCCCAAAGTGGTATGAATGCAAATTTCTGTCTCAGCAAGCCTTGGGTGAACTGCTGCACTGCAATCTGAAAAAATGTAGTCAGTTAAATTTGTAAGATTGGTGGAGAATTAATTGAGAAATGAGTGTTTCATAAGCAATTTAAAATATGAATTTATAACACGAGTCAAAATTGTCATTTAAAAGCATGTTTATAGTGTTTATGAAGTATCAGCATCAATGAATTACATGGAAGTTAATAAAGTTAAATAAGAATCATTTACATAATTTAATGGTGTTGGTTTCATGTCAATTAATTGAGAATTCAGTGTTTCATAAGCCATAAAAAATTTGAATTTTTAATATACTCCAAAATTATCATATAAAAACAAGTTTTATAGAGTTTATGAAACATTGGCTTAAATGTAATGTATGAAAGTAATTAATGCTAAATAAGAAACATATTCTCTTTCTAGTGGTGCAGGTTTCAAGGTACTAACAAGAGAATTGAGTATTTTATAAGCAATTAAAAAATTAATTTTAATATACTCCAAAATTATCATATAAAAACAAGTTTTATAGAGTTTATGAAACATTGGCTTAAATGTAATGTATGAAAGTAATTAATGCTAAATAAGAAACATATTCTCTTTCTAGTGGTGAAGGTTTCAAGGTACTAACATGAGAATTGAGTGTTTTATAAGCAATTAAAAAAATGAATTTTTAATATACTCCAAAATTATCATATAAAAACAAGTTTTATAGAGTTTATGAAACATTGGCATTAATGAAATGTATAATAGTTATTAATCCTAAATAAGAAACAAATTCTCTTTCTAGTGGTGAAGGTTTCAAGATACTAACATGAGAATTGAGTATTTTATAAGCAATTAAAAAAATGAATATGTAAAATACGCCAAATTTACCATATAAAAACATGTTTTATAGTGTTTATGAAGTATTGGATTAAATGAAATGTATGAAAGTAATTAATGCTAAATAAGAAACATATTCTCTTTCTAGTGGTCAAGGTTTCAAGATACTAACATGAGAATTGAGTATTTTATAAGCAATTAAAAAAATGAATTTGTAAAATACGTCAAATTTACCATATAAAAATATGTTTTATAAGGTTTATGAAACATTGGCTTAAATGTAATGTATGAAAGTAATTAATGCTAAATAAGAAACATATTCTCTTTCTAGTGGTGCAGGTTTCAAGGTACTAACAAGAGAATTGAGTATTTTATAAGCAATTAAAAAAATTAATTTTTAATATACTCCAAAATTATCATATAAAAACAAGTTTTATAGAGTTTATGAAACATTGGCTTAAATGTAATGTATGAAAGTAATTAATGCTAAATAAGAAACATATTCTCTTTCTAGTGGTGAAGGTTTCAAGGTACTAACATGAGAATTGAGTGTTTTATAAGCAATTAAAAAATGAATTTGTAAAATACGTCAAATTTACCATATAAAAACATGTTTTATAGTGTTTATGAAGTATCAGCATCAACAAAAATACATGCAAGTTTATAATGCTAAATAAGAATCATTTACTTAATTCATTGGTCTTGGTTTCATGATACTAATTTTTTGTTTCACTAGTATTAATTTGCTATCAGTTATATTCAATAACCATTACACACACATTGCATAAATCCAATATTATTATCAATATCTTCTAGTTTATTTTCAAAATAAGATGTTGATACTTTCCCAAAGTGGTATGAATGCAAATTCCTGTCTCAGCAAGCCTTGAATGAACTGCTGCACTGCAATCTGAAAAAAATGTAGTCAGTTAAATATGTAAAATTAGTGGAGAATTAATTGAGAATTGAGTGTTTCATAAGCAGTTTAAAATATGAATTTATAACACGAGTCAAAATTGTCATTTAAAAGCATGTTTATAGTGTTTATGAAGTATCAGCATCAATGAAATACATGGAATTAATAATGCTTAATAAGAATCATTTACCAAATTCATTGGTCTTGGTTTCATGATATTTACTTTTTGTTTCACTAATATTAAGTTGCTATCAATTACATGCGGTTATTATTACACGTACCTTGTAAAAGACCATTATTGTTATTATAAGTATCTTCTAGTTTATTTTCAAAATAAGATGTTGATACTTTCCCAAAGTGGTATGAATGCAAATTCCTGTCTCAGCAAGCCTTGATTGAACTGCTGCACTGCAATCTGAAAAAAATGTAGTCAGTTAAATATGTAAAATTAGTGGAGAATTAATTGAGAATTGAGTGTTTCATAAGCAGTTTAAAATATGAATTTATAACACGAGTCAAAATTGTCATTTAAAAGCATGTTTATAGTGTTTATGAAGTATCAGCATCAATGAAATACATGGAATTAATAATGCTTAATAAGAATCATTTACCAAATTCATTGGTCTTGGTTTCATGATATTTACTTTTTGTTTCACTAATATTAAGTTGCTATCAATTACATGCGGTTATTATTACACGTACCTTGTAAAAGACCATTATTGTTATTATAAGTATCTTCTAGTTTATTTTCAAAATAAGATGTTGATATTTTCCAAAGTGGTATAAATGCAAATTCCTGTCTCAGCAAGCCTTGATTGAACTGCTGCACTGCAATCTGAAAAAAATGTAGTCAGTTAAATATGTAAAATTAGTGGAGAATTAATTGAGAATTGAGTGTTTCATAAGCAGTTTAAAATATGAATTTATAACACGAGTCAAAATTGTCATTTAAAAGCATGTTTATAGTGTTTATGAAGTATCAGCATCAATGAATTACATGGAAGTTAATAATGCTAAAAAAGAATCATTTACTTAATCCAATTGTCACTACTACACACCATAAGGAGAACGAAAATAATTCTATAACAACTAGTGCGTGGACAACACTGGATAATTTAGAAATTGAAACAATCAAAACAAAAACTAACAGACAACCTTCATTTTTAATACAAAATAATTGAAAACTATTTACAGTTGAAACTTTAACACAAGTACGAATGTAAAACTGTAAAAAGATACGAAATTTAAGCATAAACAGATGATAACAAATAATAATTATGATAAGCCATAAAAGATTGTACAAATTAACAGAATGTTTTGTACTATTAAAGAAAGAATACACTTGTACAATAACTGAAAAATACCCCTTTTCCATATGAATTTGATGATAATTTTTCAATGATAAATTTAAATCATTTTCTTAATGCATTGGTCGAGGATCAGGACACTGACTTGTGTTAACTTCGGGCGTAAAATATGAACATTTCGTTGATATTATAAATATTCTTTCGTAAGTGTACAAGACATTCGGTCAAAAGCCTAATAAATATACCGCCCCACTCAGGAGAGCAGTGGAACGGTGAACGGCACACAACCAACTAGATTCTTCCTGTGGCAGGTCAGCCGTCGACCATGGTATGGGGAACCTCCCGCCCTCTGTTGGTGTTAATATTGACTTAATGATTAATTCTTCTATAAACAGTTGAAAATGTGAATTTGTAATTTTTATCAAAATTATCATTTATGTATAGTCGAAATAAAAGATTTTTATAGCATAGGTAAATAAGAAGAATAAAAATTACAAGCTAAAAGTGTTTACTAATCTTTTATTCATATATATAACAAATAACAATTGTTTCACAACTATTAATTTATTATCAATTATATTCAATAACCATTACACACACATTGCATAAATCCAATATTATTATCAGTATCTTCTAGTTTATTTTCAAAATAAGATGTTGATACTTTCCCAAAGTGGTATGAATGCAAATTTCTGTCTCAGCAAGCCTTGGGTGAACTGCTGCACTGCAATCTGAAAAAATGTAGTCAGTTAAATTTGTAAGATTGGTGGAGAATTAATTGAGAAATGAGTGTTTCATAAGCAATTTAAAATATGAATTTATAACACGAGTCAAAATTGTCATTTAAAAGCATGTTTATAGTGTTTATGAAGTATCAGCATCAATGAATTACATGGAAGTTAATAAAGTTAAATAAGAATCATTTACATAATTTAATGGTGTTGGTTTCATGTCAATTAATTGAGAATTCAGTGTTTCATAAGCCATAAAAAATTTGAATTTTTAATATACTCCAAAATTATCATATAAAAACAAGTTTTATAGAGTTTATGAAACATTGGCTTAAATGTAATGTATGAAAGTAATTAATGCTAAATAAGAAACATATTCTCTTTCTAGTGGTGCAGGTTTCAAGGTACTAACAAGAGAATTGAGTATTTTATAAGCAATTAAAAAAATTAATTTTTAATATACTCCAAAATTATCATATAAAAACAAGTTTTATAGAGTTTATGAAACATTGGCTTAAATGTAATGTATGAAAGTAATTAATGCTAAATAAGAAACATATTCTCTTTCTAGTGGTGAAGGTTTCAAGGTACTAACATGAGAATTGAGTGTTTTATAAGCAATTAAAAAAATGAATTTTTAATATACTCCAAAATTATCATATAAAAACAAGTTTTATAGAGTTTATGAAACATTGGCATTAATGAAATGTATAATAGTTATTAATCCTAAATAAGAAACAAATTCTCTTTCTAGTGGTGAAGGTTTCAAGATACTAACATGAGAATTGAGTATTTTATAAGCAATTAAAAAAATGAATATGTAAAATACGCCAAATTTACCATATAAAAACATGTTTTATAGTGTTTATGAAGTATTGGATTAAATGAAATGTATGAAAGTAATTAATGCTAAATAAGAAACATATTCTCTTTCTAGTGGTCAAGGTTTCAAGATACTAACATGAGAATTGAGTATTTTATAAGCAATTAAAAAAATGAATTTGTAAAATACGTCAAATTTACCATATAAAAATATGTTTTATAAGGTTTATGAAACATTGGCTTAAATGTAATGTATGAAAGTAATTAATGCTAAATAAGAAACATATTCTCTTTCTAGTGGTGCAGGTTTCAAGGTACTAACAAGAGAATTGAGTATTTTATAAGCAATTAAAAAAATTAATTTTTAATATACTCCAAAATTATCATATAAAAACAAGTTTTATAGAGTTTATGAAACATTGGCTTAAATGTAATGTATGAAAGTAATTAATGCTAAATAAGAAACATATTCTCTTTCTAGTGGTGAAGGTTTCAAGGTACTAACATGAGAATTGAGTGTTTTATAAGCAATTAAAAAAATGAATTTGTAAAATACGTCAAATTTACCATATAAAAACATGTTTTATAGTGTTTATGAAGTATCAGCATCAACAAAAATACATGCAAGTTTATAATGCTAAATAAGAATCATTTACTTAATTCATTGGTCTTGGTTTCATGATACTAATTTTTTGTTTCACTAGTATTAATTTGCTATCAGTTATATTCAATAACCATTACACACACATTGCATAAATCCAATATTATTATCAATATCTTCTAGTTTATTTTCAAAATAAGATGTTGATACTTTCCCAAAGTGGTATGAATGCAAATTCCTGTCTCAGCAAGCCTTGAATGAACTGCTGCACTGCAATCTGAAAAAAATGTAGTCAGTTAAATATGTAAAATTAGTGGAGAATTAATTGAGAATTGAGTGTTTCATAAGCAGTTTAAAATATGAATTTATAACACGAGTCAAAATTGTCATTTAAAAGCATGTTTATAGTGTTTATGAAGTATCAGCATCAATGAAATACATGGAATTAATAATGCTTAATAAGAATCATTTACCAAATTCATTGGTCTTGGTTTCATGATATTTACTTTTTGTTTCACTAATATTAAGTTGCTATCAATTACATGCGGTTATTATTACACGTACCTTGTAAAAGACCATTATTGTTATTATAAGTATCTTCTAGTTTATTTTCAAAATAAGATGTTGATATTTTCCAAAGTGGTATAAATGCAAATTCCTGTCTCAGCAAGCCTTGATTGAACTGCTGCACTGCAATCTGAAAAAAATGTAGTCAGTTAAATATGTAAAATTAGTGGAGAATTAATTGAGAATTGAGTGTTTCATAAGCAGTTTAAAATATGAATTTATAACACGAGTCAAAATTGTCATTTAAAAGCATGTTTATAGTGTTTATGAAGTATCAGCATCAATGAATTACATGGAAGTTAATAATGCTAAAAAAGAATCATTTACTTAATCCAATTGTCACTACTACACACCATAAGGAGAACGAAAATAATTCTATAACAACTAGTGCGTGGACAACACTGGATAATTTAGAAATTGAAACAATCAAAACAAAAACTAACAGACAACCTTCATTTTTAATACAAAATAATTGAAAACTATTTACAGTTGAAACTTTAACACAAGTACGAATGTAAAACTGTAAAAAGATACGAAATTTAAGCATAAACAGATGATAACAAATAATAATTATGATAAGCCATAAAAGATTGTACAAATTAACAGAATGTTTTGTACTATTAAAGAAAGAATACACTTGTACAATAACTGAAAAATACCCCTTTTCCATATGAATTTGATGATAATTTTTCAATGATAAATTTAAATCATTTTCTTAATGCATTGGTCGAGGATCAGGACACTGACTTGTGTTAACTTCGGGCGTAAAATATGAACATTTCGTTGATATTATAAATATTCTTTCGTAAGTGTACAAGACATTCGGTCAAAAGCCTAATAAATATACCGCCCCACTCAGGAGAGCAGTGGAACGGTGAACGGCACACAACCAACTAGATTCTTCCTGTGGCAGGTCAGCCGTCGACCATGGTATGGGGAACCTCCCGCCCTCTGTTGGTGTTAATATTGACTTAATGATTAATTCTTCTATAAACAGTTGAAAATGTGAATTTGTAATTTTTATCAAAATTATCATTTATGTATAGTCGAAATAAAAGATTTTTATAGCATAGGTAAATAAGAAGAATAAAAATTACAAGCTAAAAGTGTTTACTAATCTTTTATTCATATATATAACAAATAACAATTGTTTCACAACTATTAATTTATTATCAATTATATTCAATAACCATTACACACACATTGCATAAATCCAATATTATTATCAGTATCTTCTAGTTTATTTTCAAAATAAGATGTTGATACTTTCCCAAAGTGGTATGAATGCAAATTTCTGTCTCAGCAAGCCTTGGGTGAACTGCTGCACTGCAATCTGAAAAAATGTAGTCAGTTAAATTTGTAAGATTGGTGGAGAATTAATTGAGAAATGAGTGTTTCATAAGCAATTTAAAATATGAATTTATAACACGAGTCAAAATTGTCATTTAAAAGCATGTTTATAGTGTTTATGAAGTATCAGCATCAATGAATTACATGGAAGTTAATAAAGTTAAATAAGAATCATTTACATAATTTAATGGTGTTGGTTTCATGTCAATTAATTGAGAATTCAGTGTTTCATAAGCCATAAAAAATTTGAATTTTTAATATACTCCAAAATTATCATATAAAAACAAGTTTTATAGAGTTTATGAAACATTGGCTTAAATGTAATGTATGAAAGTAATTAATGCTAAATAAGAAACATATTCTCTTTCTAGTGGTCAAGGTTTCAAGATACTAACATGAGAATTGAGTATTTTATAAGCAATTAAAAAAATGAATTTGTAAAATACGTCAAATTTACCATATAAAAACATGTTTTATAGAGTTTATGAAACATTGGCTTAAATGTAATGTATGAAAGTAATTAATGCTAAATAAGAAACATATTCTCTTTCTAGTGGTGAAGGTTTCAAGGTACTAACATGAGAATTGAGTATTTTATAAGCAATTAAAAAAATTAATTTTTAATATACTCCAAAATTATCATATAAAAACAAGTTTTATAGAGTTTATGAAACATTGGCTTAAATGTAATGTATGAAAGTAATTAATGCTAAATAAGAAACATATTCTCTTTCTAGTGGTGAAGGTTTCAAGGTACTAACATGAGAATTGAGTGTTTTATAAGCAATTAAAAAATGAATTTGTAAAATACGTCAAATTTACCATATAAAACATGTTTTATAGTGTTTATGAGTATCAGCATCAACAAAAATACATGCAAGTTTATAATGCTAAATAAGAATCATTTACTTAATTCATTGGTCTTGGTTTCATGATACTAATTTTTTGTTTCACTAGTATTAATTTGCTATCAGTTATATTCAATAACCATTACACACACATTGCATAAATCCAATATTATTATCAATATCTTCTAGTTTATTTCAAAATAAGATGTTGATACTTTCCCAAAGTGGTATGAATGCAAATTCCTGTCTCAGCAAGCCTTGAATGAACTGCTGCACTGCAATCTGAAAAAAATGTAGTCAGTTAAATATGTAAAATTAGTGGAGAATTAATTGAGAATTGAGTGTTTCATAAGCAGTTTAAAATATGAATTTATAACACGAGTCAAAATTGTCATTTAAAAGCATGTTTATAGTGTTTATGAAGTATCAGCATCAATGAAATACATGGAATTAATAATGCTTAATAAGAATCATTTACCAAATTCATTGGTCTTGGTTTCATGATATTTACTTTTTGTTTCACTAATATTAAGTTGCTATCAATTACATGCGGTTATTATTACACGTACCTTGTAAAAGACCATTATTGTTATTATAAGTATCTTCTAGTTTATTTTCAAAATAAGATGTTGATATTTTCCAAAGTGGTATAAATGCAAATTCCTGTCTCAGCAAGCCTTGATTGAACTGCTGCACTGCAATCTGAAAAAAATGTAGTCAGTTAAATATGTAAAATTAGTGGAGAATTAATTGAGAATTGAGTGTTTCATAAGCAGTTTAAAATATGAATTTATAACACGAGTCAAAATTGTCATTTAAAAGCATGTTTATAGTGTTTATGAAGTATCAGCATCAATGAATTACATGGAAGTTAATAATGCTAAAAAAGAATCATTTACTTAATCCAATTGTCACTACTACACACCATAAGGAGAACGAAAATAATTCTATAACAACTAGTGCGTGGACAACACTGGATAATTTAGAAATTGAAACAATCAAAACAAAAACTAACAGACAACCTTCATTTTTAATACAAAATAATTGAAAACTATTTACAGTTGAAACTTTAACACAAGTACGAATGTAAAACTGTAAAAAGATACGAAATTTAAGCATAAACAGATGATAACAAATAATAATTATGATAAGCCATAAAAGATTGTACAAATTAACAGAATGTTTTGTACTATTAAAGAAAGAATACACTTGTACAATAACTGAAAAATACCCCTTTTCCATATGAATTTGATGATAATTTTTCAATGATAAATTTAAATCATTTTCTTAATGCATTGGTCGAGGATCAGGACACTGACTTGTGTTAACTTCGGGCGTAAAATATGAACATTTCGTTGATATTATAAATATTCTTTCGTAAGTGTACAAGACATTCGGTCAAAAGCCTAATAAATATACCGCCCCACTCAGGAGAGCAGTGGAACGGTGAACGGCACACAACCAACTAGATTCTTCCTGTGGCAGGTCAGCCGTCGACCATGGTATGGGGAACCTCCCGCCCTCTGTTGGTGTTAATATTGACTTAATGATTAATTCTTCTATAAACAGTTGAAAATGTGAATTTGTAATTTTTATCAAAATTATCATTTATGTATAGTCGAAATAAAAGATTTTTATAGCATAGGTAAATAAGAAGAATAAAAATTACAAGCTAAAAGTGTTTACTAATCTTTTATTCATATATATAACAAATAACAATTGTTTCACAACTATTAATTTATTATCAATTATATTCAATAACCATTACACACACATTGCATAAATCCAATATTATTATCAGTATCTTCTAGTTTATTTTCAAAATAAGATGTTGATACTTTCCCAAAGTGGTATGAATGCAAATTTCTGTCTCAGCAAGCCTTGGGTGAACTGCTGCACTGCAATCTGAAAAAATGTAGTCAGTTAAATTTGTAAGATTGGTGGAGAATTAATTGAGAAATGAGTGTTTCATAAGCAATTTAAAATATGAATTTATAACACGAGTCAAAATTGTCATTTAAAAGCATGTTTATAGTGTTTATGAAGTATCAGCATCAATGAATTACATGGAAGTTAATAAAGTTAAATAAGAATCATTTACATAATTTAATGGTGTTGGTTTCATGTCAATTAATTGAGAATTCAGTGTTTCATAAGCCATAAAAAATTTGAATTTTTAATATACTCCAAAATTATCATATAAAAACAAGTTTTATAGAGTTTATGAAACATTGGCTTAAATGTAATGTATGAAAGTAATTAATGCTAAATAAGAAACATATTCTCTTTCTAGTGGTCAAGGTTTCAAGATACTAACATGAGAATTGAGTATTTTATAAGCAATTAAAAAAATGAATTTGTAAAATACGTCAAATTTACCATATAAAAATATGTTTTATAAGGTTTATGAAACATTGGCTTAAATGTAATGTATGAAGTAATTAATGCTAAATAAGAAACATATTCTCTTTCTAGTGGTGCAGGTTTCAAGGTACTAACAAGAGAATTGAGTATTTTATAAGCAATTAAAAAAATTAATTTTTAATATACTCCAAAATTATCATATAAAAACAAGTTTTATAGAGTTTATGAAACATTGGCTTAATGTAATGTATGAAAGTAATTAATGCTAAATAAGAAACATATTCTCTTTCTAGTGGTGAAGGTTTCAAGGTACTAACATGAGAATTGAGTGTTTTATAAGCAATTAAAAAAATGAATTTGTAAAATACGTCAAATTTACCATATAAAAACATGTTTTATAGTGTTTATGAAGTATCAGCATCAACAAAAATACATGCAAGTTTATAATGCTAAATAAGAATCATTTACTTAATTCATTGGTCTTGGTTTCATGATACTAATTTTTTGTTTCACTAGTATTAATTTGCTATCAGTTATATTCAATAACCATTACACACACATTGCATAAATCCAATATTATTATCAATATCTTCTAGTTTATTTTCAAAATAAGATGTTGATACTTTCCCAAAGTGGTATGAATGCAAATTCCTGTCTCAGCAAGCCTTGAATGAACTGCTGCACTGCAATCTGAAAAAAATGTAGTCAGTTAAATATGTAAAATTAGTGGAGAATTAATTGAGAATTGAGTGTTTCATAAGCAGTTTAAAATATGAATTTATAACACGAGTCAAAATTGTCATTTAAAAGCATGTTTATAGTGTTTATGAAGTATCAGCATCAATGAAATACATGGAATTAATAATGCTTAATAAGAATCATTTACCAAATTCATTGGTCTTGGTTTCATGATATTTACTTTTTGTTTCACTAATATTAAGTTGCTATCAATTACATGCGGTTATTATTACACGTACCTTGTAAAAGACCATTATTGTTATTATAAGTATCTTCTAGTTTATTTTCAAAATAAGATGTTGATATTTTCCAAAGTGGTATAAATGCAAATTCCTGTCTCAGCAAGCCTTGATTGAACTGCTGCACTGCAATCTGAAAAAATGTAGTCAGTTAAATATGTAAAATTAGTGGAGAATTAATTGAGAATTGAGTGTTTCATAAGCAGTTTAAAATATGAATTTATAACACGAGTCAAAATTGTCATTTAAAAGCATGTTTATAGTGTTTATGAAGTATCAGCATCAATGAATTACATGGAAGTTAATAATGCTAAAAAAGAATCATTTACTTAATCCAATTGTCACTACTACACACCATAAGGAGAACGAAAATAATTCTATAACAACTAGTGCGTGGACAACACTGGATAATTTAGAAATTGAAACAATCAAAACAAAAACTAACAGACAACCTTCATTTTTAATACAAAATAATTGAAAACTATTTACAGTTGAAACTTTAACACAAGTACGAATGTAAAACTGTAAAAAGATACGAAATTTAAGCATAAACAGATGATAACAAATAATAATTATGATAAGCCATAAAAGATTGTACAAATTAACAGAATGTTTTGTACTATTAAAGAAAGAATACACTTGTACAATAACTGAAAAATACCCCTTTTCCATATGAATTTGATGATAATTTTTCAATGATAAATTTAAATCATTTTCTTAATGCATTGGTCGAGGATCAGGACACTGACTTGTGTTAACTTCGGGCGTAAAATATGAACATTTCGTTGATATTATAAATATTCTTTCGTAAGTGTACAAGACATTCGGTCAAAAGCCTAATAAATATACCGCCCCACTCAGGAGAGCAGTGGAACGGTGAACGGCACACAACCAACTAGATTCTTCCTGTGGCAGGTCAGCCGTCGACCATGGTATGGGGAACCTCCCGCCCTCTGTTGGTGTTAATATTGACTTAATGATTAATTCTTCTATAAACAGTTGAAAATGTGAATTTGTAATTTTTATCAAAATTATCATTTATGTATAGTCGAAATAAAAGATTTTTATAGCATAGGTAAATAAGAAGAATAAAAATTACAAGCTAAAAGTGTTTACTAATCTTTTATTCATATATATAACAAATAACAATTGTTTCACAACTATTAATTTATTATCAATTATATTCAATAACCATTACACACACATTGCATAAATCCAATATTATTATCAGTATCTTCTAGTTTATTTTCAAAATAAGATGTTGATACTTTCCCAAAGTGGTATGAATGCAAATTTCTGTCTCAGCAAGCCTTGGGTGAACTGCTGCACTGCAATCTGAAAAAATGTAGTCAGTTAAATTTGTAAGATTGGTGGAGAATTAATTGAGAAATGAGTGTTTCATAAGCAATTTAAAATATGAATTTATAACACGAGTCAAAATTGTCATTTAAAAGCATGTTTATAGTGTTTATGAAGTATCAGCATCAATGAATTACATGGAAGTTAATAAAGTTAAATAAGAATCATTTACATAATTTAATGGTGTTGGTTTCATGTCAATTAATTGAGAATTCAGTGTTTCATAAGCCATAAAAAATTTGAATTTTTAATATACTCCAAAATTATCATATAAAAACAAGTTTTATAGAGTTTATGAAACATTGGCTTAAATGTAATGTATGAAAGTAATTAATGCTAAATAAGAAACATATTCTCTTTCTAGTGGTGAAGGTTTCAAGGTACTAACATGAGAATTGAGTATTTTATAAGCAATTAAAAAAATGAATTTTAAAATACTCCAAAATTATCATATAAAAACAAGTTTTATAGAGTTTATGAAACATTGGCTTAAATGTAATGTATGAAAGTAATTAATGCTAAATAAGAAACATATTCTCTTTCTAGTGGTCAAGGTTTCAAGATACTAACATGAGAATTGAGTATTTTATAAGCAATTAAAAAAATGAATTTGTAAAATACGTCAAATTTACCATATAAAAATATGTTTTATAAGGTTTATGAAACATTGGCTTAAATGTAATGTATGAAAGTAATTAATGCTAAATAAGAAACATATTCTCTTTCTAGTGGTGCAGGTTTCAAGGTACTAACAAGAGAATTGAGTATTTTATAAGCAATTAAAAAAATTAATTTTTAATATACTCCAAAATTATCATATAAAAACAAGTTTTATAGAGTTTATGAAACATTGGCTTAAATGTAATGTATGAAAGTAATTAATGCTAAATAAGAAACATATTCTCTTTCTAGTGGTGAAGGTTTCAAGGTACTAACATGAGAATTGAGTGTTTTATAAGCAATTAAAAAAATGAATTTGTAAAATACGTCAAATTTACCATATAAAAACATGTTTTATAGTGTTTATGAAGTATCAGCATCAACAAAAATACATGCAAGTTTATAATGCTAAATAAGAATCATTTACTTAATTCATTGGTCTTGGTTTCATGATACTAATTTTTTGTTTCACTAGTATTAATTTGCTATCAGTTATATTCAATAACCATTACACACACATTGCATAAATCCAATATTATTATCAATATCTTCTAGTTTATTTTCAAAATAAGATGTTGATACTTTCCCAAAGTGGTATGAATGCAAATTCCTGTCTCAGCAAGCCTTGAATGAACTGCTGCACTGCAATCTGAAAAAAATGTAGTCAGTTAAATATGTAAAATTAGTGGAGAATTAATTGAGAATTGAGTGTTTCATAAGCAGTTTAAAATATGAATTTATAACACGAGTCAAAATTGTCATTTAAAAGCATGTTTATAGTGTTTATGAAGTATCAGCATCAATGAAATACATGGAATTAATAATGCTTAATAAGAATCATTTACCAAATTCATTGGTCTTGGTTTCATGATATTTACTTTTTGTTTCACTAATATTAAGTTGCTATCAATTACATGCGGTTATTATTACACGTACCTTGTAAAAGACCATTATTGTTATTATAAGTATCTTCTAGTTTATTTTCAAAATAAGATGTTGATACTTTCCCAAAGTGGTATGAATGCAAATTCCTGTCTCAGCAAGCCTTGAATGAACTGCTGCACTGCAATCTGAAAAAAATGTAGTCAGTTAAATATGTAAAATTAGTGGAGAATTAATTGAGAATTGAGTGTTTCATAAGCAGTTTAAAATATGAATTTATAACACGAGTCAAAATTGTCATTTAAAAGCATGTTTATAGTGTTTATGAAGTATCAGCATCAATGAAATACATGGAATTAATAATGCTTAATAAGAATCATTTACCAAATTCATTGGTCTTGGTTTCATGATATTTACTTTTTGTTTCACTAATATTAAGTTGCTATCAATTACATGCGGTTATTATTACACGTACCTTGTAAAAGACCATTATTGTTATTATAAGTATCTTCTAGTTTATTTTCAAAATAAGATGTTGATATTTTCCAAAGTGGTATAAATGCAAATTCCTGTCTCAGCAAGCCTTGATTGAACTGCTGCACTGCAATCTGAAAAAAATGTAGTCAGTTAAATATGTAAAATTAGTGGAGAATTAATTGAGAATTGAGTGTTTCATAAGCAGTTTAAAATATGAATTTATAACACGAGTCAAAATTGTCATTTAAAAGCATGTTTATAGTGTTTATGAAGTATCAGCATCAATGAATTACATGGAAGTTAATAATGCTAAAAAAGAATCATTTACTTAATCCAATTGTCACTACTACACACCATAAGGAGAACGAAAATAATTCTATAACAACTAGTGCGTGGACAACACTGGATAATTTAGAAATTGAAACAATCAAAACAAAAACTAACAGACAACCTTCATTTTTAATACAAAATAATTGAAAACTATTTACAGTTGAAACTTTAACACAAGTACGAATGTAAAACTGTAAAAAGATACGAAATTTAAGCATAAACAGATGATAACAAATAATAATTATGATAAGCCATAAAAGATTGTACAAATTAACAGAATGTTTTGTACTATTAAAGAAAGAATACACTTGTACAATAACTGAAAAATACCCCTTTTCCATATGAATTTGATGATAATTTTTCAATGATAAATTTAAATCATTTTCTTAATGCATTGGTCGAGGATCAGGACACTGACTTGTGTTAACTTCGGGCGTAAAATATGAACATTTCGTTGATATTATAAATATTCTTTCGTAAGTGTACAAGACATTCGGTCAAAAGCCTAATAAATATACCGCCCCACTCAGGAGAGCAGTGGAACGGTGAACGGCACACAACCAACTAGATTCTTCCTGTGGCAGGTCAGCCGTCGACCATGGTATGGGGAACCTCCCGCCCTCTGTTGGTGTTAATATTGACTTAATGATTAATTCTTCTATAAACAGTTGAAAATGTGAATTTGTAATTTTTATCAAAATTATCATTTATGTATAGTCGAAATAAAAGATTTTTATAGCATAGGTAAATAAGAAGAATAAAAATTACAAGCTAAAAGTGTTTACTAATCTTTTATTCATATATATAACAAATAACAATTGTTTCACAACTATTAATTTATTATCAATTATATTCAATAACCATTACACACACATTGCATAAATCCAATATTATTATCAGTATCTTCTAGTTTATTTTCAAAATAAGATGTTGATACTTTCCCAAAGTGGTATGAATGCAAATTTCTGTCTCAGCAAGCCTTGGGTGAACTGCTGCACTGCAATCTGAAAAAATGTAGTCAGTTAAATTTGTAAGATTGGTGGAGAATTAATTGAGAAATGAGTGTTTCATAAGCAATTTAAAATATGAATTTATAACACGAGTCAAAATTGTCATTTAAAAGCATGTTTATAGTGTTTATGAAGTATCAGCATCAATGAATTACATGGAAGTTAATAAAGTTAAATAAGAATCATTTACATAATTTAATGGTGTTGGTTTCATGTCAATTAATTGAGAATTCAGTGTTTCATAAGCCATAAAAAATTTGAATTTTTAATATACTCCAAAATTATCATATAAAAACAAGTTTTATAGAGTTTATGAAACATTGGCTTAAATGTAATGTATGAAAGTAATTAATGCTAAATAAGAAACATATTCTCTTTCTAGTGGTGCAGGTTTCAAGGTACTAACAAGAGAATTGAGTATTTTATAAGCAATTAAAAAAATTAATTTTTAATATACTCCAAAATTATCATATAAAAACAAGTTTTATAGAGTTTATGAAACATTGGCTTAAATGTAATGTATGAAAGTAATTAATGCTAAATAAGAAACATATTCTCTTTCTAGTGGTGAAGGTTTCAAGGTACTAACATGAGAATTGAGTGTTTTATAAGCAATTAAAAAAATGAATTTTTAATATACTCCAAAATTATCATATAAAAACAAGTTTTATAGAGTTTATGAAACATTGGCATTAATGAAATGTATAATAGTTATTAATCCTAAATAAGAAACAAATTCTCTTTCTAGTGGTGAAGGTTTCAAGATACTAACATGAGAATTGAGTATTTTATAAGCAATTAAAAAAATGAATATGTAAAATACGCCAAATTTACCATATAAAAACATGTTTTATAGTGTTTATGAAGTATTGGATTAAATGAAATGTATGAAAGTAATTAATGCTAAATAAGAAACATATTCTCTTTCTAGTGGTCAAGGTTTCAAGATACTAACATGAGAATTGAGTATTTTATAAGCAATTAAAAAAATGAATTTGTAAAATACGTCAAATTTACCATATAAAAATATGTTTTATAAGGTTTATGAAACATTGGCTTAAATGTAATGTATGAAAGTAATTAATGCTAAATAAGAAACATATTCTCTTTCTAGTGGTGCAGGTTTCAAGGTACTAACAAGAGAATTGAGTATTTTATAAGCAATTAAAAAAATTAATTTTTAATATACTCCAAAATTATCATATAAAAACAAGTTTTATAGAGTTTATGAAACATTGGCTTAAATGTAATGTATGAAAGTAATTAATGCTAAATAAGAAACATATTCTCTTTCTAGTGGTGAAGGTTTCAAGGTACTAACATGAGAATTGAGTGTTTTATAAGCAATTAAAAAAATGAATTTGTAAAATACGTCAAATTTACCATATAAAAACATGTTTTATAGTGTTTATGAAGTATCAGCATCAACAAAAATACATGCAAGTTTATAATGCTAAATAAGAATCATTTACTTAATTCATTGGTCTTGGTTTCATGATACTAATTTTTTGTTTCACTAGTATTAATTTGCTATCAGTTATATTCAATAACCATTACACACACATTGCATAAATCCAATATTATTATCAATATCTTCTAGTTTATTTTCAAAATAAGATGTTGATACTTTCCCAAAGTGGTATGAATGCAAATTCCTGTCTCAGCAAGCCTTGAATGAACTGCTGCACTGCAATCTGAAAAAAATGTAGTCAGTTAAATATGTAAAATTAGTGGAGAATTAATTGAGAATTGAGTGTTTCATAAGCAGTTTAAAATATGAATTTATAACACGAGTCAAAATTGTCATTTAAAAGCATGTTTATAGTGTTTATGAAGTATCAGCATCAATGAAATACATGGAATTAATAATGCTTAATAAGAATCATTTACCAAATTCATTGGTCTTGGTTTCATGATATTTACTTTTTGTTTCACTAATATTAAGTTGCTATCAATTACATGCGGTTATTATTACACGTACCTTGTAAAAGACCATTATTGTTATTATAAGTATCTTCTAGTTTATTTTCAAAATAAGATGTTGATACTTTCCCAAAGTGGTATGAATGCAAATTCCTGTCTCAGCAAGCCTTGAATGAACTGCTGCACTGCAATCTGAAAAAAATGTAGTCAGTTAAATATGTAAAATTAGTGGAGAATTAATTGAGAATTGAGTGTTTCATAAGCAGTTTAAAATATGAATTTATAACACGAGTCAAAATTGTCATTTAAAAGCATGTTTATAGTGTTTATGAAGTATCAGCATCAATGAAATACATGGAATTAATAATGCTTAATAAGAATCATTTACCAAATTCATTGGTCTTGGTTTCATGATATTTACTTTTTGTTTCACTAATATTAAGTTGCTATCAATTACATGCGGTTATTATTACACGTACCTTGTAAAAGACCATTATTGTTATTATAAGTATCTTCTAGTTTATTTTCAAAATAAGATGTTGATATTTTCCAAAGTGGTATAAATGCAAATTCCTGTCTCAGCAAGCCTTGATTGAACTGCTGCACTGCAATCTGAAAAAAATGTAGTCAGTTAAATATGTAAAATTAGTGGAGAATTAATTGAGAATTGAGTGTTTCATAAGCAGTTTAAAATATGAATTTATAACACGAGTCAAAATTGTCATTTAAAAGCATGTTTATAGTGTTTATGAAGTATCAGCATCAATGAATTACATGGAAGTTAATAATGCTAAAAAAGAATCATTTACTTAATCCAATTGTCACTACTACACACCATAAGGAGAACGAAAATAATTCTATAACAACTAGTGCGTGGACAACACTGGATAATTTAGAAATTGAAACAATCAAAACAAAAACTAACAGACAACCTTCATTTTTAATACAAAATAATTGAAAACTATTTACAGTTGAAACTTTAACACAAGTACGAATGTAAAACTGTAAAAAGATACGAAATTTAAGCATAAACAGATGATAACAAATAATAATTATGATAAGCCATAAAAGATTGTACAAATTAACAGAATGTTTTGTACTATTAAAGAAAGAATACACTTGTACAATAACTGAAAAATACCCCTTTTCCATATGAATTTGATGATAATTTTTCAATGATAAATTTAAATCATTTTCTTAATGCATTGGTCGAGGATCAGGACACTGACTTGTGTTAACTTCGGGCGTAAAATATGAACATTTCGTTGATATTATAAATATTCTTTCGTAAGTGTACAAGACATTCGGTCAAAAGCCTAATAAATATACCGCCCCACTCAGGAGAGCAGTGGAACGGTGAACGGCACACAACCAACTAGATTCTTCCTGTGGCAGGTCAGCCGTCGACCATGGTATGGGGAACCTCCCGCCCTCTGTTGGTGTTAATATTGACTTAATGATTAATTCTTCTATAAACAGTTGAAAATGTGAATTTGTAATTTTTATCAAAATTATCATTTATGTATAGTCGAAATAAAAGATTTTTATAGCATAGGTAAATAAGAAGAATAAAAATTACAAGCTAAAAGTGTTTACTAATCTTTTATTCATATATATAACAAATAACAATTGTTTCACAACTATTAATTTATTATCAATTATATTCAATAACCATTACACACACATTGCATAAATCCAATATTATTATCAGTATCTTCTAGTTTATTTTCAAAATAAGATGTTGATACTTTCCCAAAGTGGTATGAATGCAAATTTCTGTCTCAGCAAGCCTTGGGTGAACTGCTGCACTGCAATCTGAAAAAATGTAGTCAGTTAAATTTGTAAGATTGGTGGAGAATTAATTGAGAAATGAGTGTTTCATAAGCAATTTAAAATATGAATTTATAACACGAGTCAAAATTGTCATTTAAAAGCATGTTTATAGTGTTTATGAAGTATCAGCATCAATGAATTACATGGAAGTTAATAAAGTTAAATAAGAATCATTTACATAATTTAATGGTGTTGGTTTCATGTCAATTAATTGAGAATTCAGTGTTTCATAAGCCATAAAAAATTTGAATTTTTAATATACTCCAAAATTATCATATAAAAACAAGTTTTATAGAGTTTATGAAACATTGGCTTAAATGTAATGTATGAAAGTAATTAATGCTAAATAAGAAACATATTCTCTTTCTAGTGGTGCAGGTTTCAAGGTACTAACAAGAGAATTGAGTATTTTATAAGCAATTAAAAAAATTAATTTTTAATATACTCCAAAATTATCATATAAAAACAAGTTTTATAGAGTTTATGAAACATTGGCTTAAATGTAATGTATGAAAGTAATTAATGCTAAATAAGAAACATATTCTCTTTCTAGTGGTGAAGGTTTCAAGGTACTAACATGAGAATTGAGTGTTTTATAAGCAATTAAAAAAATGAATTTTTAATATACTCCAAAATTATCATATAAAAACAAGTTTTATAGAGTTTATGAAACATTGGCATTAATGAAATGTATAATAGTTATTAATCCTAAATAAGAAACAAATTCTCTTTCTAGTGGTGAAGGTTTCAAGATACTAACATGAGAATTGAGTATTTTATAAGCAATTAAAAAAATGAATATGTAAAATACGCCAAATTTACCATATAAAAACATGTTTTATAGTGTTTATGAAGTATTGGATTAAATGAAATGTATGAAAGTAATTAATGCTAAATAAGAAACATATTCTCTTTCTAGTGGTCAAGGTTTCAAGATACTAACATGAGAATTGAGTATTTTATAAGCAATTAAAAAAATGAATTTGTAAAATACGTCAAATTTACCATATAAAAATATGTTTTATAAGGTTTATGAAACATTGGCTTAAATGTAATGTATGAAAGTAATTAATGCTAAATAAGAAACATATTCTCTTTCTAGTGGTGCAGGTTTCAAGGTACTAACAAGAGAATTGAGTATTTTATAAGCAATTAAAAAAATTAATTTTTAATATACTCCAAAATTATCATATAAAAACAAGTTTTATAGAGTTTATGAAACATTGGCTTAAATGTAATGTATGAAAGTAATTAATGCTAAATAAGAAACATATTCTCTTTCTAGTGGTGAAGGTTTCAAGGTACTAACATGAGAATTGAGTGTTTTATAAGCAATTAAAAAAATGAATTTGTAAAATACGTCAAATTTACCATATAAAAACATGTTTTATAGTGTTTATGAAGTATCAGCATCAACAAAAATACATGCAAGTTTATAATGCTAAATAAGAATCATTTACTTAATTCATTGGTCTTGGTTTCATGATACTAATTTTTTGTTTCACTAGTATTAATTTGCTATCAGTTATATTCAATAACCATTACACACACATTGCATAAATCCAATATTATTATCAATATCTTCTAGTTTATTTTCAAAATAAGATGTTGATACTTTCCCAAAGTGGTATGAATGCAAATTCCTGTCTCAGCAAGCCTTGAATGAACTGCTGCACTGCAATCTGAAAAAAATGTAGTCAGTTAAATATGTAAAATTAGTGGAGAATTAATTGAGAATTGAGTGTTTCATAAGCAGTTTAAAATATGAATTTATAACACGAGTCAAAATTGTCATTTAAAAGCATGTTTATAGTGTTTATGAAGTATCAGCATCAATGAAATACATGGAATTAATAATGCTTAATAAGAATCATTTACCAAATTCATTGGTCTTGGTTTCATGATATTTACTTTTTGTTTCACTAATATTAAGTTGCTATCAATTACATGCGGTTATTATTACACGTACCTTGTAAAAGACCATTATTGTTATTATAAGTATCTTCTAGTTTATTTTCAAAATAAGATGTTGATACTTTCCCAAAGTGGTATGAATGCAAATTCCTGTCTCAGCAAGCCTTGAATGAACTGCTGCACTGCAATCTGAAAAAAATGTAGTCAGTTAAATATGTAAAATTAGTGGAGAATTAATTGAGAATTGAGTGTTTCATAAGCAGTTTAAAATATGAATTTATAACACGAGTCAAAATTGTCATTTAAAAGCATGTTTATAGTGTTTATGAAGTATCAGCATCAATGAAATACATGGAATTAATAATGCTTAATAAGAATCATTTACCAAATTCATTGGTCTTGGTTTCATGATATTTACTTTTTGTTTCACTAATATTAAGTTGCTATCAATTACATGCGGTTATTATTACACGTACCTTGTAAAAGACCATTATTGTTATTATAAGTATCTTCTAGTTTATTTTCAAAATAAGATGTTGATATTTTCCAAAGTGGTATAAATGCAAATTCCTGTCTCAGCAAGCCTTGATTGAACTGCTGCACTGCAATCTGAAAAAAATGTAGTCAGTTAAATATGTAAAATTAGTGGAGAATTAATTGAGAATTGAGTGTTTCATAAGCAGTTTAAAATATGAATTTATAACACGAGTCAAAATTGTCATTTAAAAGCATGTTTATAGTGTTTATGAAGTATCAGCATCAATGAATTACATGGAAGTTAATAATGCTAAAAAAGAATCATTTACTTAATCCAATTGTCACTACTACACACCATAAGGAGAACGAAAATAATTCTATAACAACTAGTGCGTGGACAACACTGGATAATTTAGAAATTGAAACAATCAAAACAAAAACTAACAGACAACCTTCATTTTTAATACAAAATAATTGAAAACTATTTACAGTTGAAACTTTAACACAAGTACGAATGTAAAACTGTAAAAAGATACGAAATTTAAGCATAAACAGATGATAACAAATAATAATTATGATAAGCCATAAAAGATTGTACAAATTAACAGAATGTTTTGTACTATTAAAGAAAGAATACACTTGTACAATAACTGAAAAATACCCCTTTTCCATATGAATTTGATGATAATTTTTCAATGATAAATTTAAATCATTTTCTTAATGCATTGGTCGAGGATCAGGACACTGACTTGTGTTAACTTCGGGCGTAAAATATGAACATTTCGTTGATATTATAAATATTCTTTCGTAAGTGTACAAGACATTCGGTCAAAAGCCTAATAAATATACCGCCCCACTCAGGAGAGCAGTGGAACGGTGAACGGCACACAACCAACTAGATTCTTCCTGTGGCAGGTCAGCCGTCGACCATGGTATGGGGAACCTCCCGCCCTCTGTTGGTGTTAATATTGACTTAATGATTAATTCTTCTATAAACAGTTGAAAATGTGAATTTGTAATTTTTATCAAAATTATCATTTATGTATAGTCGAAATAAAAGATTTTTATAGCATAGGTAAATAAGAAGAATAAAAATTACAAGCTAAAAGTGTTTACTAATCTTTTATTCATATATATAACAAATAACAATTGTTTCACAACTATTAATTTATTATCAATTATATTCAATAACCATTACACACACATTGCATAAATCCAATATTATTATCAGTATCTTCTAGTTTATTTTCAAAATAAGATGTTGATACTTTCCCAAAGTGGTATGAATGCAAATTTCTGTCTCAGCAAGCCTTGGGTGAACTGCTGCACTGCAATCTGAAAAAATGTAGTCAGTTAAATTTGTAAGATTGGTGGAGAATTAATTGAGAAATGAGTGTTTCATAAGCAATTTAAAATATGAATTTATAACACGAGTCAAAATTGTCATTTAAAAGCATGTTTATAGTGTTTATGAAGTATCAGCATCAATGAATTACATGGAAGTTAATAAAGTTAAATAAGAATCATTTACATAATTTAATGGTGTTGGTTTCATGTCAATTAATTGAGAATTCAGTGTTTCATAAGCCATAAAAAATTTGAATTTTTAATATACTCCAAAATTATCATATAAAAACAAGTTTTATAGAGTTTATGAAACATTGGCTTAAATGTAATGTATGAAAGTAATTAATGCTAAATAAGAAACATATTCTCTTTCTAGTGGTGCAGGTTTCAAGGTACTAACAAGAGAATTGAGTATTTTATAAGCAATTAAAAAAATTAATTTTTAATATACTCCAAAATTATCATATAAAAACAAGTTTTATAGAGTTTATGAAACATTGGCTTAAATGTAATGTATGAAAGTAATTAATGCTAAATAAGAAACATATTCTCTTTCTAGTGGTGAAGGTTTCAAGGTACTAACATGAGAATTGAGTGTTTTATAAGCAATTAAAAAAATGAATTTTTAATATACTCCAAAATTATCATATAAAAACAAGTTTTATAGAGTTTATGAAACATTGGCATTAATGAAATGTATAATAGTTATTAATCCTAAATAAGAAACAAATTCTCTTTCTAGTGGTGAAGGTTTCAAGATACTAACATGAGAATTGAGTATTTTATAAGCAATTAAAAAAATGAATATGTAAAATACGCCAAATTTACCATATAAAAACATGTTTTATAGTGTTTATGAAGTATTGGATTAAATGAAATGTATGAAAGTAATTAATGCTAAATAAGAAACATATTCTCTTTCTAGTGGTCAAGGTTTCAAGATACTAACATGAGAATTGAGTATTTTATAAGCAATTAAAAAAATGAATTTGTAAAATACGTCAAATTTACCATATAAAAATATGTTTTATAAGGTTTATGAAACATTGGCTTAAATGTAATGTATGAAAGTAATTAATGCTAAATAAGAAACATATTCTCTTTCTAGTGGTGCAGGTTTCAAGGTACTAACAAGAGAATTGAGTATTTTATAAGCAATTAAAAAAATTAATTTTTAATATACTCCAAATTTACCATATAAAACACATAGTGTTTATGAAGTATCAGAGTTTAATGCTAAATAAGAATCATTTACTTAATTCATTGGTCTTGGTTTCATGATACTAATGTCACTGTATTAAGCTATCATTAATTCTAAATTACATTGCATAAATCCATCAATTCTTCTAGTTTATTTTCAAAATAAGATGTTGATAAGTGGTATGAATGCAAAGTCTCAGCAAGCCTTGAATGAACTGCTGCACTGCAATCTGAAAAAAATGTAGTCAGTTAAATATGTATTAGTGGAGAATTAATTGAGAATTGAGTGTTTCATAAGCAGTTTAAAATATGAATTTATAACACGAGTCAAAATTGTCATTTAAAAACATGTTTATAGTGTTTATGAAGTATCAGCATCAATGAAATACATGGAAGTTAATAATGCTTAATAAGAATCATTTACTTAATTCATTGGTCTTGGTTTCATGATACTTATTTTTTGTTTCACTAGTATTAATTTGCTATCAGTTATATTCAATAACCATTACACACACATTGCATAAATCCAATATTATTATCAATATCTTCTAGTTTATTTTCAAAATAAGATGTTGATACTTTCCCAAAGTGGTATGAATGCAAATTCCTGTCTCAGCAAGCCTTGAATGAACTGCTGCACTGCAATCTGAAAAAAATGTAGTCAGTTAAATATGTAAAATTAGTGGAGAATTAATTGAGAATTGAGTGTTTCATAAGCAGTTTAAAATATGAATTTATAACACGAGTCAAAATTGTCATTTAAAAGCATGTTTATAGTGTTTATGAAGTATCAGCATCAATGAAATACATGGAATTAATAATGCTTAATAAGAATCATTTACCAAATTCATTGGTCTTGGTTTCATGATATTTACTTTTTGTTTCACTAATATTAAGTTGCTATCAATTACATGCGGTTATTATTACACGTACCTTGTAAAAGACCATTATTGTTATTATAAGTATCTTCTAGTTTATTTTCAAAATAAGATGTTGATACTTTCCCAAAGTGGTATGAATGCAAATTCCTGTCTCAGCAAGCCTTGAATGAACTGCTGCACTGCAATCTGAAAAAAATGTAGTCAGTTAAATATGTAAAATTAGTGGAGAATTAATTGAGAATTGAGTGTTTCATAAGCAGTTTAAAATATGAATTTATAACACGAGTCAAAATTGTCATTTAAAAGCATGTTTATAGTGTTTATGAAGTATCAGCATCAATGAAATACATGGAATTAATAATGCTTAATAAGAATCATTTACCAAATTCATTGGTCTTGGTTTCATGATATTTACTTTTTGTTTCACTAATATTAAGTTGCTATCAATTACATGCGGTTATTATTACACGTACCTTGTAAAAGACCATTATTGTTATTATAAGTATCTTCTAGTTTATTTTCAAAATAAGATGTTGATATTTTCCAAAGTGGTATAAATGCAAATTCCTGTCTCAGCAAGCCTTGATTGAACTGCTGCACTGCAATCTGAAAAAAATGTAGTCAGTTAAATATGTAAAATTAGTGGAGAATTAATTGAGAATTGAGTGTTTCATAAGCAGTTTAAAATATGAATTTATAACACGAGTCAAAATTGTCATTTAAAAGCATGTTTATAGTGTTTATGAAGTATCAGCATCAATGAATTACATGGAAGTTAATAATGCTAAAAAAGAATCATTTACTTAATCCAATTGTCACTACTACACACCATAAGGAGAACGAAAATAATTCTATAACAACTAGTGCGTGGACAACACTGGATAATTTAGAAATTGAAACAATCAAAACAAAAACTAACAGACAACCTTCATTTTTAATACAAAATAATTGAAAACTATTTACAGTTGAAACTTTAACACAAGTACGAATGTAAAACTGTAAAAAGATACGAAATTTAAGCATAAACAGATGATAACAAATAATAATTATGATAAGCCATAAAAGATTGTACAAATTAACAGAATGTTTTGTACTATTAAAGAAAGAATACACTTGTACAATAACTGAAAAATACCCCTTTTCCATATGAATTTGATGATAATTTTTCAATGATAAATTTAAATCATTTTCTTAATGCATTGGTCGAGGATCAGGACACTGACTTGTGTTAACTTCGGGCGTAAAATATGAACATTTCGTTGATATTATAAATATTCTTTCGTAAGTGTACAAGACATTCGGTCAAAAGCCTAATAAATATACCGCCCCACTCAGGAGAGCAGTGGAACGGTGAACGGCACACAACCAACTAGATTCTTCCTGTGGCAGGTCAGCCGTCGACCATGGTATGGGGAACCTCCCGCCCTCTGTTGGTGTTAATATTGACTTAATGATTAATTCTTCTATAAACAGTTGAAAATGTGAATTTGTAATTTTTATCAAAATTATCATTTATGTATAGTCGAAATAAAAGATTTTTATAGCATAGGTAAATAAGAAGAATAAAAATTACAAGCTAAAAGTGTTTACTAATCTTTTATTCATATATATAACAAATAACAATTGTTTCACAACTATTAATTTATTATCAATTATATTCAATAACCATTACACACACATTGCATAAATCCAATATTATTATCAGTATCTTCTAGTTTATTTTCAAAATAAGATGTTGATACTTTCCCAAAGTGGTATGAATGCAAATTTCTGTCTCAGCAAGCCTTGGGTGAACTGCTGCACTGCAATCTGAAAAAATGTAGTCAGTTAAATTTGTAAGATTGGTGGAGAATTAATTGAGAAATGAGTGTTTCATAAGCAATTTAAAATATGAATTTATAACACGAGTCAAAATTGTCATTTAAAAGCATGTTTATAGTGTTTATGAAGTATCAGCATCAATGAATTACATGGAAGTTAATAAAGTTAAATAAGAATCATTTACATAATTTAATGGTGTTGGTTTCATGTCAATTAATTGAGAATTCAGTGTTTCATAAGCCATAAAAAATTTGAATTTTTAATATACTCCAAAATTATCATATAAAAACAAGTTTTATAGAGTTTATGAAACATTGGCTTAAATGTAATGTATGAAAGTAATTAATGCTAAATAAGAAACATATTCTCTTTCTAGTGGTGCAGGTTTCAAGGTACTAACAAGAGAATTGAGTATTTTATAAGCAATTAAAAAAATTAATTTTTAATATACTCCAAAATTATCATATAAAAACAAGTTTTATAGAGTTTATGAAACATTGGCTTAAATGTAATGTATGAAAGTAATTAATGCTAAATAAGAAACATATTCTCTTTCTAGTGGTGAAGGTTTCAAGGTACTAACATGAGAATTGAGTGTTTTATAAGCAATTAAAAAAATGAATTTTTAATATACTCCAAAATTATCATATAAAAACAAGTTTTATAGAGTTTATGAAACATTGGCATTAATGAAATGTATAATAGTTATTAATCCTAAATAAGAAACAAATTCTCTTTCTAGTGGTGAAGGTTTCAAGATACTAACATGAGAATTGAGTATTTTATAAGCAATTAAAAAAATGAATATGTAAAATACGCCAAATTTACCATATAAAAACATGTTTTATAGTGTTTATGAAGTATTGGATTAAATGAAATGTATGAAAGTAATTAATGCTAAATAAGAAACATATTCTCTTTCTAGTGGTCAAGGTTTCAAGATACTAACATGAGAATTGAGTATTTTATAAGCAATTAAAAAAATGAATTTGTAAAATACGTCAAATTTACCATATAAAAATATGTTTTATAAGGTTTATGAAACATTGGCTTAAATGTAATGTATGAAAGTAATTAATGCTAAATAAGAAACATATTCTCTTTCTAGTGGTGCAGGTTTCAAGGTACTAACAAGAGAATTGAGTATTTTATAAGCAATTAAAAAAATTAATTTTTAATATACTCCAAAATTATCATATAAAAACAAGTTTTATAGAGTTTATGAAACATTGGCTTAAATGTAATGTATGAAAGTAATTAATGCTAAATAAGAAACATATTCTCTTTCTAGTGGTGAAGGTTTCAAGGTACTAACATGAGAATTGAGTGTTTTATAAGCAATTAAAAAAATGAATTTGTAAAATACGTCAAATTTACCATATAAAAACATGTTTTATAGTGTTTATGAAGTATCAGCATCAACAAAAATACATGCAAGTTTATAATGCTAAATAAGAATCATTTACTTAATTCATTGGTCTTGGTTTCATGATACTAATTTTTTGTTTCACTAGTATTAATTTGCTATCAGTTATATTCAATAACCATTACACACACATTGCATAAATCCAATATTATTATCAATATCTTCTAGTTTATTTTCAAAATAAGATGTTGATACTTTCCCAAAGTGGTATGAATGCAAATTCCTGTCTCAGCAAGCCTTGATGAACTGCTGCACTGCAATCTGAAAAAAATGTAGTCAGTTAAATATGTAAAATTAGTGGAGAATTAATTGAGAATTGAGTGTTTCATAAGCAGTTTAAAATATGAATTTATAACACGAGTCAAAATTGTCATTTAAAAGCATGTTTATAGTGTTTATGAAGTATCAGCATCAATGAAATACATGGAATTAATAATGCTTAATAAGAATCATTTACCAAATTCATTGGTCTTGGTTTCATGATATTTACTTTTTGTTTCACTAATATTAAGTTGCTATCAATTACATGCGGTTATTATTACACGTACCTTGTAAAAGACCATTATTGTTATTATAAGTATCTTCTAGTTTATTTTCAAAATAAGATGTTGATACTTTCCCAAAGTGGTATGAATGCAAATTCCTGTCTCAGCAAGCCTTGAATGAACTGCTGCACTGCAATCTGAAAAAAATGTAGTCAGTTAAATATGTAAAATTAGTGGAGAATTAATTGAGAATTGAGTGTTTCATAAGCAGTTTAAAATATGAATTTATAACACGAGTCAAAATTGTCATTTAAAAGCATGTTTATAGTGTTTATGAAGTATCAGCATCAATGAAATACATGGAATTAATAATGCTTAATAAGAATCATTTACCAAATTCATTGGTCTTGGTTTCATGATATTTACTTTTTGTTTCACTAATATTAAGTTGCTATCAATTACATGCGGTTATTATTACACGTACCTTGTAAAAGACCATTATTGTTATTATAAGTATCTTCTAGTTTATTTTCAAAATAAGATGTTGATATTTTCCAAAGTGGTATAAATGCAAATTCCTGTCTCAGCAAGCCTTGATTGAACTGCTGCACTGCAATCTGAAAAAAATGTAGTCAGTTAAATATGTAAAATTAGTGGAGAATTAATTGAGAATTGAGTGTTTCATAAGCAGTTTAAAATATGAATTTATAACACGAGTCAAAATTGTCATTTAAAAGCATGTTTATAGTGTTTATGAAGTATCAGCATCAATGAATTACATGGAAGTTAATAATGCTAAAAAAGAATCATTTACTTAATCCAATTGTCACTACTACACACCATAAGGAGAACGAAAATAATTCTATAACAACTAGTGCGTGGACAACACTGGATAATTTAGAAATTGAAACAATCAAAACAAAAACTAACAGACAACCTTCATTTTTAATACAAAATAATTGAAAACTATTTACAGTTGAAACTTTAACACAAGTACGAATGTAAAACTGTAAAAAGATACGAAATTTAAGCATAAACAGATGATAACAAATAATAATTATGATAAGCCATAAAAGATTGTACAAATTAACAGAATGTTTTGTACTATTAAAGAAAGAATACACTTGTACAATAACTGAAAAATACCCCTTTTCCATATGAATTTGATGATAATTTTTCAATGATAAATTTAAATCATTTTCTTAATGCATTGGTCGAGGATCAGGACACTGACTTGTGTTAACTTCGGGCGTAAAATATGAACATTTCGTTGATATTATAAATATTCTTTCGTAAGTGTACAAGACATTCGGTCAAAAGCCTAATAAATATACCGCCCCACTCAGGAGAGCAGTGGAACGGTGAACGGCACACAACCAACTAGATTCTTCCTGTGGCAGGTCAGCCGTCGACCATGGTATGGGGAACCTCCCGCCCTCTGTTGGTGTTAATATTGACTTAATGATTAATTCTTCTATAAACAGTTGAAAATGTGAATTTGTAATTTTTATCAAAATTATCATTTATGTATAGTCGAAATAAAAGATTTTTATAGCATAGGTAAATAAGAAGAATAAAAATTACAAGCTAAAAGTGTTTACTAATCTTTTATTCATATATATAACAAATAACAATTGTTTCACAACTATTAATTTATTATCAATTATATTCAATAACCATTACACACACATTGCATAAATCCAATATTATTATCAGTATCTTCTAGTTTATTTTCAAAATAAGATGTTGATACTTTCCCAAAGTGGTATGAATGCAAATTTCTGTCTCAGCAAGCCTTGGGTGAACTGCTGCACTGCAATCTGAAAAAATGTAGTCAGTTAAATTTGTAAGATTGGTGGAGAATTAATTGAGAAATGAGTGTTTCATAAGCAATTTAAAATATGAATTTATAACACGAGTCAAAATTGTCATTTAAAAGCATGTTTATAGTGTTTATGAAGTATCAGCATCAATGAATTACATGGAAGTTAATAAAGTTAAATAAGAATCATTTACATAATTTAATGGTGTTGGTTTCATGTCAATTAATTGAGAATTCAGTGTTTCATAAGCCATAAAAAATTTGAATTTTTAATATACTCCAAAATTATCATATAAAAACAAGTTTTATAGAGTTTATGAAACATTGGCTTAAATGTAATGTATGAAAGTAATTAATGCTAAATAAGAAACATATTCTCTTTCTAGTGGTGCAGGTTTCAAGGTACTAACAAGAGAATTGAGTATTTTATAAGCAATTAAAAAAATTAATTTTTAATATACTCCAAAATTATCATATAAAAACAAGTTTTATAGAGTTTATGAAACATTGGCTTAAATGTAATGTATGAAAGTAATTAATGCTAAATAAGAAACATATTCTCTTTCTAGTGGTGAAGGTTTCAAGGTACTAACATGAGAATTGAGTGTTTTATAAGCAATTAAAAAAATGAATTTTTAATATACTCCAAAATTATCATATAAAAACAAGTTTTATAGAGTTTATGAAACATTGGCATTAATGAAATGTATAATAGTTATTAATCCTAAATAAGAAACAAATTCTCTTTCTAGTGGTGAAGGTTTCAAGATACTAACATGAGAATTGAGTATTTTATAAGCAATTAAAAAAATGAATATGTAAAATACGCCAAATTTACCATATAAAAACATGTTTTATAGTGTTTATGAAGTATTGGATTAAATGAAATGTATGAAAGTAATTAATGCTAAATAAGAAACATATTCTCTTTCTAGTGGTCAAGGTTTCAAGATACTAACATGAGAATTGAGTATTTTATAAGCAATTAAAAAAATGAATTTGTAAAATACGTCAAATTTACCATATAAAAATATGTTTTATAAGGTTTATGAAACATTGGCTTAAATGTAATGTATGAAAGTAATTAATGCTAAATAAGAAACATATTCTCTTTCTAGTGGTGCAGGTTTCAAGGTACTAACAAGAGAATTGAGTATTTTATAAGCAATTAAAAAAATTAATTTTTAATATACTCCAAAATTATCATATAAAAACAAGTTTTATAGAGTTTATGAAACATTGGCTTAAATGTAATGTATGAAAGTAATTAATGCTAAATAAGAAACATATTCTCTTTCTAGTGGTGAAGGTTTCAAGGTACTAACATGAGAATTGAGTGTTTTATAAGCAATTAAAAAAATGAATTTGTAAAATACGTCAAATTTACCATATAAAAACATGTTTTATAGTGTTTATGAAGTATCAGCATCAACAAAAATACATGCAAGTTTATAATGCTAAATAAGAATCATTTACTTAATTCATTGGTCTTGGTTTCATGATACTAATTTTTTGTTTCACTAGTATTAATTTGCTATCAGTTATATTCAATAACCATTACACACACATTGCATAAATCCAATATTATTATCAATATCTTCTAGTTTATTTTCAAAATAAGATGTTGATACTTTCCCAAAGTGGTATGAATGCAAATTCCTGTCTCAGCAAGCCTTGAATGAACTGCTGCACTGCAATCTGAAAAAAATGTAGTCAGTTAAATATGTAAAATTAGTGGAGAATTAATTGAGAATTGAGTGTTTCATAAGCAGTTTAAAATATGAATTTATAACACGAGTCAAAATTGTCATTTAAAAGCATGTTTATAGTGTTTATGAAGTATCAGCATCAATGAAATACATGGAATTAATAATGCTTAATAAGAATCATTTACCAAATTCATTGGTCTTGGTTTCATGATATTTACTTTTTGTTTCACTAATATTAAGTTGCTATCAATTACATGCGGTTATTATTACACGTACCTTGTAAAAGACCATTATTGTTATTATAAGTATCTTCTAGTTTATTTTCAAAATAAGATGTTGATACTTTCCCAAAGTGGTATGAATGCAAATTCCTGTCTCAGCAAGCCTTGAATGAACTGCTGCACTGCAATCTGAAAAAAATGTAGTCAGTTAAATATGTAAAATTAGTGGAGAATTAATTGAGAATTGAGTGTTTCATAAGCAGTTTAAAATATGAATTTATAACACGAGTCAAAATTGTCATTTAAAAGCATGTTTATAGTGTTTATGAAGTATCAGCATCAATGAAATACATGGAATTAATAATGCTTAATAAGAATCATTTACCAAATTCATTGGTCTTGGTTTCATGATATTTACTTTTTGTTTCACTAATATTAAGTTGCTATCAATTACATGCGGTTATTATTACACGTACCTTGTAAAAGACCATTATTGTTATTATAAGTATCTTCTAGTTTATTTTCAAAATAAGATGTTGATATTTTCCAAAGTGGTATAAATGCAAATTCCTGTCTCAGCAAGCCTTGATTGAACTGCTGCACTGCAATCTGAAAAAAATGTAGTCAGTTAAATATGTAAAATTAGTGGAGAATTAATTGAGAATTGAGTGTTTCATAAGCAGTTTAAAATATGAATTTATAACACGAGTCAAAATTGTCATTTAAAAGCATGTTTATAGTGTTTATGAAGTATCAGCATCAATGAATTACATGGAAGTTAATAATGCTAAAAAAGAATCATTTACTTAATCCAATTGTCACTACTACACACCATAAGGAGAACGAAAATAATTCTATAACAACTAGTGCGTGGACAACACTGGATAATTTAGAAATTGAAACAATCAAAACAAAAACTAACAGACAACCTTCATTTTTAATACAAAATAATTGAAAACTATTTACAGTTGAAACTTTAACACAAGTACGAATGTAAAACTGTAAAAAGATACGAAATTTAAGCATAAACAGATGATAACAAATAATAATTATGATAAGCCATAAAAGATTGTACAAATTAACAGAATGTTTTGTACTATTAAAGAAAGAATACACTTGTACAATAACTGAAAAATACCCCTTTTCCATATGAATTTGATGATAATTTTTCAATGATAAATTTAAATCATTTTCTTAATGCATTGGTCGAGGATCAGGACACTGACTTGTGTTAACTTCGGGCGTAAAATATGAACATTTCGTTGATATTATAAATATTCTTTCGTAAGTGTACAAGACATTCGGTCAAAAGCCTAATAAATATACCGCCCCACTCAGGAGAGCAGTGGAACGGTGAACGGCACACAACCAACTAGATTCTTCCTGTGGCAGGTCAGCCGTCGACCATGGTATGGGGAACCTCCCGCCCTCTGTTGGTGTTAATATTGACTTAATGATTAATTCTTCTATAAACAGTTGAAAATGTGAATTTGTAATTTTTATCAAAATTATCATTTATGTATAGTCGAAATAAAAGATTTTTATAGCATAGGTAAATAAGAAGAATAAAAATTACAAGCTAAAAGTGTTTACTAATCTTTTATTCATATATATAACAAATAACAATTGTTTCACAACTATTAATTTATTATCAATTATATTCAATAACCATTACACACACATTGCATAAATCCAATATTATTATCAGTATCTTCTAGTTTATTTTCAAAATAAGATGTTGATACTTTCCCAAAGTGGTATGAATGCAAATTTCTGTCTCAGCAAGCCTTGGGTGAACTGCTGCACTGCAATCTGAAAAAATGTAGTCAGTTAAATTTGTAAGATTGGTGGAGAATTAATTGAGAAATGAGTGTTTCATAAGCAATTTAAAATATGAATTTATAACACGAGTCAAAATTGTCATTTAAAAGCATGTTTATAGTGTTTATGAAGTATCAGCATCAATGAATTACATGGAAGTTAATAAAGTTAAATAAGAATCATTTACATAATTTAATGGTGTTGGTTTCATGTCAATTAATTGAGAATTCAGTGTTTCATAAGCCATAAAAAATTTGAATTTTTAATATACTCCAAAATTATCATATAAAAACAAGTTTTATAGAGTTTATGAAACATTGGCTTAAATGTAATGTATGAAAGTAATTAATGCTAAATAAGAAACATATTCTCTTTCTAGTGGTGCAGGTTTCAAGGTACTAACAAGAGAATTGAGTATTTTATAAGCAATTAAAAAAATTAATTTTTAATATACTCCAAAATTATCATATAAAAACAAGTTTTATAGAGTTTATGAAACATTGGCTTAAATGTAATGTATGAAAGTAATTAATGCTAAATAAGAAACATATTCTCTTTCTAGTGGTGAAGGTTTCAAGGTACTAACATGAGAATTGAGTGTTTTATAAGCAATTAAAAAAATGAATTTTTAATATACTCCAAAATTATCATATAAAAACAAGTTTTATAGAGTTTATGAAACATTGGCATTAATGAAATGTATAATAGTTATTAATCCTAAATAAGAAACAAATTCTCTTTCTAGTGGTGAAGGTTTCAAGATACTAACATGAGAATTGAGTATTTTATAAGCAATTAAAAAAATGAATATGTAAAATACGCCAAATTTACCATATAAAAACATGTTTTATAGTGTTTATGAAGTATTGGATTAAATGAAATGTATGAAAGTAATTAATGCTAAATAAGAAACATATTCTCTTTCTAGTGGTCAAGGTTTCAAGATACTAACATGAGAATTGAGTATTTTATAAGCAATTAAAAAAATGAATTTGTAAAATACGTCAAATTTACCATATAAAAATATGTTTTATAAGGTTTATGAAACATTGGCTTAAATGTAATGTATGAAAGTAATTAATGCTAAATAAGAAACATATTCTCTTTCTAGTGGTGCAGGTTTCAAGGTACTAACAAGAGAATTGAGTATTTTATAAGCAATTAAAAAAATTAATTTTTAATATACTCCAAAATTATCATATAAAAACAAGTTTTATAGAGTTTATGAAACATTGGCTTAAATGTAATGTATGAAAGTAATTAATGCTAAATAAGAAACATATTCTCTTTCTAGTGGTGAAGGTTTCAAGGTACTAACATGAGAATTGAGTGTTTTATAAGCAATTAAAAAATGAATTTGTAAAATACGTCAAATTTACCATATAAAAACATGTTTTATAGTGTTTATGAAGTATCAGCATCAACAAAAATACATGCAAGTTTATAATGCTAAATAAGAATCATTTACTTAATTCATTGGTCTTGGTTTCATGATACTAATTTTTTGTTTCACTAGTATTAATTTGCTATCAGTTATATTCAATAACCATTACACACACATTGCATAAATCCAATATTATTATCAATATCTTCTAGTTTATTTTCAAAATAAGATGTTGATACTTTCCCAAAGTGGTATGAATGCAAATTCCTGTCTCAGCAAGCCTTGAATGAACTGCTGCACTGCAATCTGAAAAAAATGTAGTCAGTTAAATATGTAAAATTAGTGGAGAATTAATTGAGAATTGAGTGTTTCATAAGCAGTTTAAAATATGAATTTATAACACGAGTCAAAATTGTCATTTAAAAGCATGTTTATAGTGTTTATGAAGTATCAGCATCAATGAAATACATGGAATTAATAATGCTTAATAAGAATCATTTACCAAATTCATTGGTCTTGGTTTCATGATATTTACTTTTTGTTTCACTAATATTAAGTTGCTATCAATTACATGCGGTTATTATTACACGTACCTTGTAAAAGACCATTATTGTTATTATAAGTATCTTCTAGTTTATTTTCAAAATAAGATGTTGATACTTTCCCAAAGTGGTATGAATGCAAATTCCTGTCTCAGCAAGCCTTGAATGAACTGCTGCACTGCAATCTGAAAAAAATGTAGTCAGTTAAATATGTAAAATTAGTGGAGAATTAATTGAGAATTGAGTGTTTCATAAGCAGTTTAAAATATGAATTTATAACACGAGTCAAAATTGTCATTTAAAAGCATGTTTATAGTGTTTATGAAGTATCAGCATCAATGAAATACATGGAATTAATAATGCTTAATAAGAATCATTTACCAAATTCATTGGTCTTGGTTTCATGATATTTACTTTTTGTTTCACTAATATTAAGTTGCTATCAATTACATGCGGTTATTATTACACGTACCTTGTAAAAGACCATTATTGTTATTATAAGTATCTTCTAGTTTATTTTCAAAATAAGATGTTGATATTTTCCAAAGTGGTATAAATGCAAATTCCTGTCTCAGCAAGCCTTGATTGAACTGCTGCACTGCAATCTGAAAAAAATGTAGTCAGTTAAATATGTAAAATTAGTGGAGAATTAATTGAGAATTGAGTGTTTCATAAGCAGTTTAAAATATGAATTTATAACACGAGTCAAAATTGTCATTTAAAAGCATGTTTATAGTGTTTATGAAGTATCAGCATCAATGAATTACATGGAAGTTAATAATGCTAAAAAAGAATCATTTACTTAATCCAATTGTCACTACTACACACCATAAGGAGAACGAAAATAATTCTATAACAACTAGTGCGTGGACAACACTGGATAATTTAGAAATTGAAACAATCAAAACAAAAACTAACAGACAACCTTCATTTTTAATACAAAATAATTGAAAACTATTTACAGTTGAAACTTTAACACAAGTACGAATGTAAAACTGTAAAAAGATACGAAATTTAAGCATAAACAGATGATAACAAATAATAATTATGATAAGCCATAAAAGATTGTACAAATTAACAGAATGTTTTGTACTATTAAAGAAAGAATACACTTGTACAATAACTGAAAAATACCCCTTTTCCATATGAATTTGATGATAATTTTTCAATGATAAATTTAAATCATTTTCTTAATGCATTGGTCGAGGATCAGGACACTGACTTGTGTTAACTTCGGGCGTAAAATATGAACATTTCGTTGATATTATAAATATTCTTTCGTAAGTGTACAAGACATTCGGTCAAAAGCCTAATAAATATACCGCCCCACTCAGGAGAGCAGTGGAACGGTGAACGGCACACAACCAACTAGATTCTTCCTGTGGCAGGTCAGCCGTCGACCATGGTATGGGGAACCTCCCGCCCTCTGTTGGTGTTAATATTGACTTAATGATTAATTCTTCTATAAACAGTTGAAAATGTGAATTTGTAATTTTTATCAAAATTATCATTTATGTATAGTCGAAATAAAAGATTTTTATAGCATAGGTAAATAAGAAGAATAAAAATTACAAGCTAAAAGTGTTTACTAATCTTTTATTCATATATATAACAAATAACAATTGTTTCACAACTATTAATTTATTATCAATTATATTCAATAACCATTACACACACATTGCATAAATCCAATATTATTATCAGTATCTTCTAGTTTATTTTCAAAATAAGATGTTGATACTTTCCCAAAGTGGTATGAATGCAAATTTCTGTCTCAGCAAGCCTTGGGTGAACTGCTGCACTGCAATCTGAAAAAATGTAGTCAGTTAAATTTGTAAGATTGGTGGAGAATTAATTGAGAAATGAGTGTTTCATAAGCAATTTAAAATATGAATTTATAACACGAGTCAAAATTGTCATTTAAAAGCATGTTTATAGTGTTTATGAAGTATCAGCATCAATGAATTACATGGAAGTTAATAAAGTTAAATAAGAATCATTTACATAATTTAATGGTGTTGGTTTCATGTCAATTAATTGAGAATTCAGTGTTTCATAAGCCATAAAAAATTTGAATTTTTAATATACTCCAAAATTATCATATAAAAACAAGTTTTATAGAGTTTATGAAACATTGGCTTAAATGTAATGTATGAAAGTAATTAATGCTAAATAAGAAACATATTCTCTTTCTAGTGGTGCAGGTTTCAAGGTACTAACAAGAGAATTGAGTATTTTATAAGCAATTAAAAAAATTAATTTTTAATATACTCCAAAATTATCATATAAAAACAAGTTTTATAGAGTTTATGAAACATTGGCTTAAATGTAATGTATGAAAGTAATTAATGCTAAATAAGAAACATATTCTCTTTCTAGTGGTGAAGGTTTCAAGGTACTAACATGAGAATTGAGTGTTTTATAAGCAATTAAAAAAATGAATTTTTAATATACTCCAAAATTATCATATAAAAACAAGTTTTATAGAGTTTATGAAACATTGGCATTAATGAAATGTATAATAGTTATTAATCCTAAATAAGAAACAAATTCTCTTTCTAGTGGTGAAGGTTTCAAGATACTAACATGAGAATTGAGTATTTTATAAGCAATTAAAAAAATGAATATGTAAAATACGCCAAATTTACCATATAAAAACATGTTTTATAGTGTTTATGAAGTATTGGATTAAATGAAATGTATGAAAGTAATTAATGCTAAATAAGAAACATATTCTCTTTCTAGTGGTCAAGGTTTCAAGATACTAACATGAGAATTGAGTATTTTATAAGCAATTAAAAAAATGAATTTGTAAAATACGTCAAATTTACCATATAAAAATATGTTTTATAAGGTTTATGAAACATTGGCTTAAATGTAATGTATGAAAGTAATTAATGCTAAATAAGAAACATATTCTCTTTCTAGTGGTGCAGGTTTCAAGGTACTAACAAGAGAATTGAGTATTTTATAAGCAATTAAAAAAATTAATTTTTAATATACTCCAAAATTATCATATAAAAACAAGTTTTATAGAGTTTATGAAACATTGGCTTAAATGTAATGTATGAAAGTAATTAATGCTAAATAAGAAACATATTCTCTTTCTAGTGGTGAAGGTTTCAAGGTACTAACATGAGAATTGAGTGTTTTATAAGCAATTAAAAAAATGAATTTGTAAAATACGTCAAATTTACCATATAAAAACATGTTTTATAGTGTTTATGAAGTATCAGCATCAACAAAATACATGCAAGTTTATAATGCTAAATAAGAATCATTTACTTAATTCATTGGTCTTGGTTTCATGATACTAATTTTTTGTTTCACTAGTATTAATTTGCTATCAGTTATATTCAATAACCATTACACACACATTGCATAAATCCAATATTATTATCAATATCTTCTAGTTTATTTTCAAAATAAGATGTTGATACTTTCCCAAAGTGGTATGAATGCAAATTCCTGTCTCAGCAAGCCTTGAATGAACTGCTGCACTGCAATCTGAAAAAAATGTAGTCAGTTAAATATGTAAAATTAGTGGAGAATTAATTGAGAATTGAGTGTTTCATAAGCAGTTTAAAATATGAATTTATAACACGAGTCAAAATTGTCATTTAAAAGCATGTTTATAGTGTTTATGAAGTATCAGCATCAATGAAATACATGGAATTAATAATGCTTAATAAGAATCATTTACCAAATTCATTGGTCTTGGTTTCATGATATTTACTTTTTGTTTCACTAATATTAAGTTGCTATCAATTACATGCGGTTATTATTACACGTACCTTGTAAAAGACCATTATTGTTATTATAAGTATCTTCTAGTTTATTTTCAAAATAAGATGTTGATACTTTCCCAAAGTGGTATGAATGCAAATTCCTGTCTCAGCAAGCCTTGAATGAACTGCTGCACTGCAATCTGAAAAAAATGTAGTCAGTTAAATATGTAAAATTAGTGGAGAATTAATTGAGAATTGAGTGTTTCATAAGCAGTTTAAAATATGAATTTATAACACGAGTCAAAATTGTCATTTAAAAGCATGTTTATAGTGTTTATGAAGTATCAGCATCAATGAAATACATGGAATTAATAATGCTTAATAAGAATCATTTACCAAATTCATTGGTCTTGGTTTCATGATATTTACTTTTTGTTTCACTAATATTAAGTTGCTATCAATTACATGCGGTTATTATTACACGTACCTTGTAAAAGACCATTATTGTTATTATAAGTATCTTCTAGTTTATTTTCAAAATAAGATGTTGATATTTTCCAAAGTGGTATAAATGCAAATTCCTGTCTCAGCAAGCCTTGATTGAACTGCTGCACTGCAATCTGAAAAAATGTAGTCAGTTAAATATGTAAAATTAGTGGAGAATTAATTGAGAATTGAGTGTTTCATAAGCAGTTTAAAATATGAATTTATAACACGAGTCAAAATTGTCATTTAAAAGCATGTTTATAGTGTTTATGAAGTATCAGCATCAATGAAATACATGGAATTAATAATGCTTAATAAGAATCATTTACCAAATTCATTGGTCTTGGTTTCATGATATTTACTTTTTGTTTCACTAATATTAAGTTGCTATCAATTACATGCGGTTATTATTACACGTACCTTGTAAAAGACCATTATTGTTATTATAAGTATCTTCTAGTTTATTTTCAAAATAAGATGTTGATATTTTCCAAAGTGGTATAAATGCAAATTCCTGTCTCAGCAAGCCTTGATTGAACTGCTGCACTGCAATCTGAAAAAAATGTAGTCAGTTAAATATGTAAATTAGTGGAGAATTAATTGAGAATTGAGTGTTTCATAAGCAGTTTAAAATATGAATTTATAACACGAGTCAAATTGTCATTTAAAAGCATGTTTATAGTGTTTATGAAGTATCAGCATCAATGAATTACATGGAAGTTAATAATGCTAAAAAGAATCATTTACTTAATCCAATTGTCACTACTACACACCATAAGGAGAACGAAAATAATTCTATAACAACTAGTGCGTGGACAACACTGGATAATTTAGAAATTGAAACAATCAAAACAAAAACTAACAGACAACCTTCATTTTTAATACAAAATAATTGAAAACTATTTACAGTTGAAACTTTAACACAAGTACGAATGTAAAACTGTAAAAAGATACGAAATTTAAGCATAAACAGATGATAACAAATAATAATTATGATAAGCCATAAAAGATTGTACAAATTAACAGAATGTTTTGTACTATTAAGAAAGAATACACTTGTACAATAACTGAAAAATACCCCTTTTCCATATGAATTTGATGATAATTTTTCAATGATAAATTTAAATCATTTTCTTAATGCATGGTCGAGGATCAGGACACTGACTTGTGTTAACTTCGGGCGTAAAATATGAACATTTCGTTGATATTATAAATATTCTTTCGTAAGTGTACAAGACATTCGGTCAAAAGCCTAATAAATATACCGCCCCACTCAGGAGAGCAGTGGAACGGTGAACGGCACACACCAACTAGATTCTTCCTGTGGCAGGTCCAGCCGTCGACCATGGTATGGGGAACCTCCCGCCCTCTGTTGGTGTTAATATTGACTTAATGATTAATTCTTCTATAAACAGTTGAAAATGTGAATTTGTAATTTTTATCAAAATTATCATTTATTATAGTCGAAATAAAAGATTTTTATAGCATAGGTAAATAAGAGAATAAAAATTACAAGCTAAAAGTGTTTACTAATCTTTTATTCATATATATAACAAATAACAATTGTTTCACAACTATTAATTTATTATCAATTATATTCAATAACCATTACACACACATTGCATAAATCCAATATTATTATCAGTATCTTCTAGTTTATTTTCAAAATAAGATGTTGATACTTTCCCAAAGTGGTATGAATGCAAATTTCTGTCTCAGCAAGCCTTGGGTGAACTGCTGCACTGCAATCTGAAAAAATGTAGTCAGTTAAATTTGTAAGATTGGTGGGAATTAATTGAGAAATGAGTGTTTCATAAGCAATTTAAAATATGAATTTATAACACGAGTCAAAATTGTCATTTAAAGCATGTTTATAGTGTTTATGAAGTATCAGCATCAATGAATTACATGGAAGTTAATAAAGAAATAAGAATCATTTACATAATTTAATGGTGTTGGTTTCATGTCAATTAATTGAGAATTCAGTGTTTCATAAGCCAAAAAAATTTGAATTTTTAATATACTCCAAAATTATCATATAAAAACAAGTTTTATAGAGTTTATGAAACATTGGCTTAAATGTTGTAATGAAAGTAATTAATGCTAAATAAGAAACATATTCTCTTTCTAGTGGTGAAGGTTTCAAGGTACTAACATGAGAATTGAGTATTTTATAAGCAATTAAAAAAATGAATTTTTAATATACTCCAAAATTATCATATAAAACAAGTTTTATAGAGTTTATGAAACATTGGCTTAATGAAATGTATGAAAGTAATTAATGCTAAATAAGAAACATATTCTCTTTCTAGTGGTGAAGGTTTCAAGATACTAACATGAGAATTGAGTATTTTATAAGCAATTAAAAATGAATTTTAAAATATACGCCAAATTTCATATAAAAACATGTTTTATAGAGTTTATGAAAATTGGATTAAATGAAATGTATGAAAGTAATTAATGCTAAATAAGAAACATATTCTCTTTCTAGTGGTCAAGTTTCAAGATACTAACATGAGAATTGAGTATTTTATAAGCAATTAAAAAATGAATTTGTAAAATACGTCAAATTTACCATATAAAAACATGTTTTATAAGGTTTATGAAACATTGGCTTAAATGTAATGTATGAAAGTAATTAATGCTAAATAAAAACATATTCTCTTTCTAGTGGTCAGGTTTCAAG